>NW_006206301.1:1863054-1870680 GCF_000334495.1 Tupaia belangeri chinensis | reverse complement strand
CCCCCGACCACTTTAAAAAAAAAAAAAAAAAAAAAAAAAAAAAAAAAAAAAAAAAAAAGTTTAGAAAATATAAATTAAAAAATGATACATCTCTTATAGCTGAGTATCATAATTCCCATTTTACAAATGAGCAAACAGATTCAGAAATGTTAAATGACTCTCCAGGAGGATACTTTTTTATATAGAGAGATATTTTTGCTGTAGGGCATGTGCCCTCACCAGAGAGACAGAAAGTGAGAAATCACCCACAGGGAGGATGGCCACGCCACAATCCCTTCTCCTCCATTGTCCTCTCAGGATTTGGGGCACACATGCACATGTGTCCAGCGTGAGTTTTTAAGTCACTGGGTCAGGATTCAAACCGCTGTCGACTACATAGGAGTCCAGTGACAAAACGATTACATCATCTGCTGGTCCCCTAGGAGTATACATTTAAGATGATAGACCTAAGTGAGTTTCTTTTTCTTTTTTTTTTTTTTGGAGAGGTTTTGCTATAGGGTGCGTGCGCACGCCAGAAAGACAGAAAGAGACAGAGAGACAGAAAGCGAGAATTCCCACCCAAGGAAGGATGGCCATGCCGCAATCCCTTCTCCTTCATTCTCCTCTTGGGATCTTGGGCACGCATGCACACGCGCCTGGCGTGAGTTTAAGCCACCAGGTCTTGGACTCAAAGTGCAGTCGACTACATGGTAGGTCAGTGACATAGTCATTACGTTAACTGCGTTTCTGACCCCAAGTGAATTTTTATTCTTTATCACCACTGTTGGAGCACATTAACTTATTGTCATTTACAACTGTCATGTCTTAAAGTACATTAATAATTCCAATATCCCTTGCTATCCAGCCTCTCAAAACAATTCAACAGTTAGACAAAAATTTTTAGACAGCCTAGATCATTAGAGCATAGCATTTTTTATTCCATTACTGCCAGACATTGTTTTTTGAAGGTACTGGTGCTTAAATTGGTTGGATTGCACCCAAACAGCAATTACAATTTGATTATGCAAAGTAGTAACTGTCTTCTAATTATAACTTTAAAGCTAAAGAAATCTATTAGAAAACCAGTTATAACAAGAGAAAAAGAAAAAAATGGTCCAGAAATATTCCTAGACCTAACAGTAGTTTATTAGAATACTACAGATTGTTAGTTTGCTGTCGGAAGAAAACAAACCATATGGTATTGTTTGCTTTTCAGGGTTTTAAAATATAGTGATATCATATTTATCACCTGTCGGATAGAATGAAATCATCTTCTCCTTATAGGATGCCAGGAAATCACAGCTTAAAAGAACTTCAGAAACTCAGCTTTTGAGCTCAAAGTTAGAAAACAACCTGTGCCACAAGCACGTCTTATGTGTACAGTGGAAAATGTCGAACCAGTTTGGCCGCCATTTTCAGTGGTAGTGTCTACATGTTCTCCTTTGTCTTTTATGTCCCATGTACCATTTATAGGAAAGTCTCCTATATCGAATACAGTATCTTTTATTTCTGAATCTCTAGAAGCCTAGCTATTCCTGGAGCAAATGTTTGTTTTATTTTGTTAAGATCACAAAACTTTCAATGTCGATCATTCAAATATGTATGTTAGGATTTCTCAACATACTGCCTAGTTAAAAGTACTGAAGTCTTCTCAGATTTTCATCAAATTCCCTCCCTATTCTGTAGAAATAATCTCTTAACACTTCTCCCTTACTCACAATATATTTTGCTCTTAGTTCTTATGAATGAAGTTTTCTTATATTTGCTGAATATATTACCAAATAAAAAGACTAAGCCATGTAAATTACTAGGTTTCTTATCCACCAGTTTGAACAAATTGGTGTAGTTAAACCAAAAGCTCAGCAGCTTTTCTAATTCATTCTTCCCACTGGGGTTACCTTCAGCCAAAATATACCAAGTTGGGTTCATGCATCGATGGAACACACAGAGACAAGACATTCTCCACCAAGAAGATAATGCATCCACTTTTCTGTCTTGTGGAAGATTTCTGCCCTTCATGGGTGGGCTGTGCTGCCAACTATGACCCGGTCTTCTTGTTTGGGGTACAAGCAGCTTGGAACCTGGTCAGCCATCATGCAGTAACAATGCCGTGCCTGGTGATGGTAAAGAGAGGCCTCTAGGAGGATATACAACTGCTACCAAAGAGTCCCCGCTTAAAACCAGCACATGTGGTTCCCATTCTGTTACCAGTAAGAGGTGAAAAATAGGCAGAAGGAATGCTGTTGGTATGTTCAGTCAAAGAAAGCAAAGGCTGTCTTTCCTTTGGATTCAGATGTCTTGCATCATAGACATAAACATCTCTCAATCCAGTAGTGATGAAATACTGTCTATACATTGGGTAGACGTGAAGAGTTCTTATTTTTGTCAAAGAAGAGTTGATAAGTTTTTGTAGGAAGTTCTAAAGCACATATTTAATGTTTAAATATATTAAAAACTAAGAGGACCAGTAGGTGGCATGGTGGTTAAAGCGCTGGACATTCCCACATGGTCGACCATGGTTTGAGTCCTGGACCTGGTGACTTGCTTTGTCACTCCACCCCACCCCACCCCCACATCTCTTTCTGGTCAAATTAAAATAAATGAATGAATAAATAAAATTAAATAATTCTTTAAAAGATACATTAAAAACTTTTCAGGTCACAAACTGTAATAAATATAAGATTACCCCCAAAAAAATCACTTTAACATTTAAAACATTTCTTGTTTGAAAATAGCATGTTTACATTTTAGACTATTTTCTTTAAAACAGAAATATATATAGAAGGGAATGTAAAGGTACCCACCCATATTGGAGAAATCCTAACACAATATAATTTGTGAATTCTTAAGAAATGCAGCAAGGGGCACCATGGTGGCACAATGGAAAAGCATGATGTCTGTGAGGCTGACCCATATGGGAAGGTTCCAGGTTCACATCCAGACATCTTTCTGGAGAATACCAGGCACATGTGTGCCCATGGTCCAGGGCTGGTAGGAGCTAGGAGTGGGTTGTGGCACCAAGACCCTCTTTGGGATGTTCTCTCTCTCTCTCTCTCTCTCTCTGCCTCTTTTGCTTATGAAGAAAATAAACTTTTTTAAAAAGCAATCTTTATAAAGTAACTTTACAGATTATCTTTTCTAAGAAAACTTTTTTCTGCTTCCATCTCTTCCTATCACCTCAGTAAGTCAGGTCAGCAAGTATTCTAACCCATTTCATTGTTAATAATGGAGAAACAGTGGAAATTGGGTGATTATTTATGAAGATAGACATTTATTCAGCTCATGACTTGGAAGCGAAAGGCCCACAGGCCCCCTCCAGCGGGGGTCTTCCGGCTGCATCAAGACATGGCAGCAAACAGCAGACAGTGGTTTGTATTCCACATGGGTCCCTGCTTATCTCATTTCTTCTCTTCAGAAACCCACCAGTACTGAGGCTGGCAGGTGTTGTGGTGGTTAAGGTGTTGGATTCCCACATGACTGACTGTAGTTGGAGTCTCGGACCCAGCAGCTTGAAAATCATGCCAGGAACGTGTGTGTGTATGCACTAGATCCTGAGAAGAGAATGGAAAAGAAAGGATTGCTGAATGACCATCTCCCCTGGGGAGTGATTTCTCACTTTCCCTTTATCTGTCTCTCTGTCTCTTTCCAGCAAGAACACATGCCCTATGACAATAACCTAGGTATAAAGATAGATAGATAGATAGATAGATAGATAGATAGATAGATAGATAGATAGAAAGAAATTCACCAGGATGTACGCATGGGTGTCATTGCCTAGTCATTCAATCCTTAATCTATTCTCCAAAGTCCCACTTTTGGATACCTCAATTGGACCAAATTTTTACCTTTACCTTTTACCATTACAGTATGTAAGCACATGAATGTTGGGGGGACATATTCAAACTATAGCAGCAATTAACTGTTGTCCCTGTTTTCCTAGTAGTCTGTCTTTTCCTGCTAGTCTTACACAGCAACCAAAATATCATTCTAAAACACAATCATAATCATGTGGATAAAAGAACAGAGACATAAAAATGATAAGAACCAACATAATTACATCATGAATTAATGAAACACATCATTCCCCAGTACACATCGAGAGCCATCTTACTAGTGATTGAGATTCTAAAGTCAACAAGTATATCAAGATAGGTAGAGACAGACTTTTTCTTTGCAATATCATCAATTATCTGTGAGACGGGAATCCTCCATGAAAGGCCTGAGATCTGAAACTACTTGAGAAAGAGATATTTGTTTTTCCTCTTACTTTGGGCAAGATTTCATTGAGTGGAATGGTGAAATTTCTGTTTGTTGTCTTTAAAAATAGCTCTCTCTTCCTGCCAAGTGCCTATAGATGAATTTCTGTAATTTAAATACACATATGCTGCCACTCCACTGTCCTCATATTCTGTAAAAATGCAAAGAAATGAGGTAAAACAGACAATCTTTCTAAACAGTGGTTCTCATTTCTGTACTGATAACAGTTAATGCTGTCTTTATGTTCTTAATTATAATTTAGGAAAGCTTGGGTTTTGTGACACAGATGGCTTATGAAGTGTATGTGCATGTGTGTGTGTTTTTTTTGTGTTTTTTATCTTTTTTTGGAGAGGTTTTTGCTATAGGGTGCGTGCGCTCACCAGAGAGACAGACACAGAGAGACAGAAAGTGAGAAATCACCCCCCAGTGGGGATGGCCACGCCATAATCCCTTCTCCTCCATTCTCCTCTTGGGATCTTGGGCACGCACGCACACACGCCCGGCGTGAGTTTAAGCCACCGGGTCCAGGACTCGAACTGCAGTCGACTATGTGGGAGTCCAGCAACATAGCCATTATGCTAACTGCTGGTCCCACATGTGTATGTTTTAAAGAGAACTTGACACTCTTCTTACTTGTGTTGGCTTTAAATAAGACATTTAAAATTCATCAATGTCCAGTAATTAAGTACTATAGCTCTTTATTGCGAGCACAGAATGACATAGCATTAGAATGTGCATCTGTTTAAAATTGCATTGTGAATTTCGAATTTTGATCATTAATATTAATTTAAAAAATAATTAGTAATTGATGTCACTTTGCTATTTTAAAGGATATACTGTCTGGATCACGTGTGTTATTTTGAAGTAAAATACTGAAAGTGTGAAATTCAGGCATTTGCAGATATCACTTCCAGAGAGTTCCTACTTACTTAGTTAGTTAGTTAGTTAGTGCTCTTTCATGTGAATTTTCTGCAAAAGTAAAATGGAGAAAAATCTAACAAATCTTCAAGCAAACAAGTAGCCTGTTTTGAGGCAGCCCAATGGCTTTGCCAGGCATGCTGGATTGTATGGGAATGTTCTAAGATGCTATTATTCCACTTTTGTGGTACCCATTCCCTCAGTTGGCTCTACAGAAATGGTTTACATTTAGATTTGACATGTTTATTTTTTCCTCTATACACCTCATCAAAGTTTAAACAATCAAGTAGAAATAATTGGATTCTCACTACTTCCTGCTTCTCACCTGCCCCTACCTGGATAATCCTGCACTCTGTTTTTATTACAGAAAGGTAAATAATAATTAAACAAGACATTGGTCATTTGTTTATTCAAAAAAGTTCTATTGAAGCAGCATTGTCTAGGTAAATTTAATGTGAACTATATGTAATTTTACAATTCTAGTAACTACATTAAAAACACTGAAAAGGAGCAGGTGAAAATAATGTTAATCCAATATATCCCAAATATCATTAGTACAACATGTACTCAATACAAAAATTGTTAATGAGATATTTTATATTTCTTTGTTGCATACGAAGTCCTAAAAATGCAGTGTATATTCTACTCTTAGAGCACATCCCAATTTGGATTAGGCTTATTTCAAATAGTCAATAGTCACAGGTGATTAGTGATGACTATATTGGCCAGTGTACTTTTAGAGTGAAGCATAGGTTAATTTTGCATTTTAGCCCAACTTATCGTTTATCCCTAAGGCAGTTGTTACTCTCTCTTTATTTTCTCTTTGTTTTAATTAATTATTTTAATTTTTAAAATACACATTCAATCACATTGTTTAGCTTACAAAGTGAACATTTCAATATGTGAACATTTCTCCCCAGTCTAGTTGATCAAAATATCTTCAACAGATAACATCACACCTGCCCATCCTGTCAAAGCTCTGCCTCCATATCCCTCCTCTAAATGTCCTTCTTTTTATTTTCTCTTACTCAAATACACAGGGGGAAAAAAGCCTCACTCAGGCTGCAAGAAATGGAACAGCAGGTTTCTATGACAGTATTTCTTAAGGGTTATTAGGGGAAGAAAAGGATCCCCAATAGGAGGAAGACCTTTTAGTGTCT
This sequence comes from Tupaia belangeri chinensis, assembly GCF_000334495.1. Taxonomy (NCBI): domain Eukaryota; kingdom Metazoa; phylum Chordata; class Mammalia; order Scandentia; family Tupaiidae; genus Tupaia; species Tupaia belangeri. The sequence continues at coordinate 1,864,366 of NW_006206301.1, read as the reverse complement.
TGGAAACAGGGATATTTTAGTTGTAATAGTTTGAACTAACTAGAATGAGAAATCTGCAGCATGATTTCTGTATGTCTCCCTAAAGGGAAAATAACTCTCAGTCATGCATAACTGATGTTTCATACTATTATAATAATTAGGAAGATGCTTTAATTCCACCTAAATCAAAGAAAGGTTAAATGGGAATCATCATAATTCTGGTTTTGTAAAAACATAAAAGAGGTTTTATTTCCAGAGCTTGAGAGTGTCTCTTTAGTTATCACCAGATACTCTGACGTTCCCTATGGTAAGGACAATTAGAGCAATTCAAGCATACCAAGTTAATATTTCAGCTTGGACCAGGATTGTCCTGCTTAATACACTTATGGTTTGTTATACAGTTAGGAAATAATTAATACATACTACTTGTCAACTAGGAAATGAAAACATATATCAAATATTTTTAAAGACTCCTGAGTACAGATGGTTTATTCTATTACTGGCTTAAACTGTTACTGATTCTTTCTTTTAAATATTCACTCCTTGGGGCCAGTAGATGGTGTGGTGGTTGAGGCACTGGACTCCCACATGGCCAACTGCAGTTTGAGTTCTGGACCTGGTGGCTTGATTTCTCACTTTCCTTTTTTCTCTCTCTGTCTCTCTCTGGTGAGTGCACATACCCTATAGCAAGTTAAATATTAATAACTGAAATAAAATAAATAATTCTTTTAAAAAATTTCACTCCTATCCACCACAAAGTCTGAGAAAATGGCCCAAAAATTTGAGAATAATATACGAGAAGTATTAGATACCATCAAACGTCCAAACATCTGGATAATTGGCATTCCAGAAGGTGAAGAGACCCATAAGGGCATTGATAATCTATTCCATGAAATCCTGCAAGAAAATTTTCCAAACCTAGAAAGGCATTCGAAGATCCAGTCCCAAGAAATACAACGGACCCCAAATAGAATCAACCCAAGAAGATCTTCTCCAAGACACATTATAGCCAGGTTGACCAAAACCGCAGACAAAGACAAGATACTAAGATTGGCAAGAGAAAAACATCAAGTTACCTACAAAGGACATCCCATCAGGCTAACAGCAGATCTCTCATCAGAAACAATGCGAGCGAGGAGAGAATGGGAAAATATATTCAAAGTGTTAAGAGAGAAGCAATTACAGCCAAGAAAACTGTACCCGGCAAGATTATCTTTCAGGTGGGAAGAAAAGACAAGAACATTCTCAGATAAACAAAACTTGAAAGAATTTGCCAGCACCAGACCAGATCTCCAAGACGTTCTCAAGGGTGTGCTATATCAGGAAAATTAAA
>NW_006206301.1:1823263-1862689 GCF_000334495.1 Tupaia belangeri chinensis | reverse complement strand
TATAGTTGAGATGGGAAATCACATTTTGTATGCTGTGATGATGCTTAGTGAAAGAATGTAAATTAAGTTACAAAAAAAAAATAAGTTTCAGGGAAAAAAAAATCTGTTCAATGACTGCAGTAAGATATATAGCCCCAGCTAGGTGCTACTTTATAGGATGCATAAAGTTAGACTTGTGTTCATGGAAATATATATATCACCTGTGTTTGCTATGAAAATATTTAGATTAATTAAGGTCTTTAGTAATTCAATAAAATGTGTGTGTGGGGGGGGAAACAATATAGAAAGAAAACATAGATACCAGAGACAGTGTGGGAGGAGAGTGGGAGATGGCAGAGGGTAAGAGATAGGGAATCAAGGATGGGGGGAAAAAAGCAAAACATTCAGAAAACAAGAAATGGAAGATTATTTGCTGACAATAACATGTTTGTTGATGTGCTTGATTGAGACAACATACAATGTAATCTGGATGGAAAATCTCATTTTGTATGCTGTAATGCTGTACAGTGAATGAATGCAAATAAATAAATTGAAATAAAAAAATTTCACTCCCTTCCCCAATAAAGTTTCGTGTGGAAAAATACTAAAAGATAAGCCTGGAGGGTTAGGCTTACCTTGAAATACCTTTAGAATTTAATTTTTATCTGTTGGGTATGGAGAGCTATTCAGGTGCTACAATGGCATTTGAGAAAAGGAATCTGGGGGACCAGCAGATGGTGTAATGGTTACATCTCTGGATTCCCACATAGTCTACTGTAGTTTGCATCTCAGACCTGGTGGCTTAAAACTCACACCAGGCGCATGTGCATATGTGCCCAAGATCCTGAGAAGAGAATGGAGGAGCAGGGGTTATAGCAGGGCTCTCTCCCCTGGGGAGTGATTTCTTGCCGTCTCTCTCTCTCTCTCTCTCTCTCTCTCTCTCTCTCTCTCTCTCTCTCTCTCTCTCTGGTGAGTGTGCACATGCTATAGAAAAAAATCTCGAGAAAATAAATTAAGAAGAAGGAGGAAGAGGATGGGGAGGAGGAGGAAGAGGAGCAAAAGGAAGAAGGATGGAGAAGGAGAAGGAGAAGAAAAGGCATCTGGTACCTGTGGGAGTGAAAATTAGGGAAGACTTATATACAAGTTTTGATACTGAAGTTAGAAAGGATAATTAAGAGATAGATTTAGAAATCTGAGCAATATCATTGTGAAACCATTAATCAAGACAACAGCATCAGAGAAAAGGGCTATGTTCAAGTGAATGTGAGGTGCAAGCTTCATGGACATTTTGGAATCAAGCAGTAGCACAACAAAAGGATTTTGGAGGGACCTATTTATAGTAGCAAGTAACTGATGTCCTTGCTTTCTTGCTCATCTGTTTGCTACACAGCAGCCAAAATTATCTTTCTTTTTTTTAAACCTACTATACAACAGAATTTAGTTAATTTTATAATGAGCATATTCTATTTTTATTTTTCTTTGCATTTTCCACCTGTCAAATGTTTCCTCCCCTTATGTCTCACACCCACCCTCCACCATCCACTCTTTACCATCCACTCTTCCCTCTCACAGTCTCTAGCATTTACAACCATTGTCTCCACCATCACATTTTCAAGTTTCTCAACCTCTGCCATAGCACTCAGTACAAAATGAGTAGGGATATACAGTGTGTATCTTTCAAAGTCTGGCTCACTTGACTCAACATTAAGTCTTCTATTAATATATTCATCCATTTTGAGTCAAACAGTAGGATCTTATTGTTTCTTAGCACTGTGTAATATTCCATAGTATATATATGCCACAGTTTTCTAACCCAGTCATCAGTTTTTGGACACATAGGTTGGTTCCATATTTTAACAGTTGTGAGTGATACTGTAGTAAATATGGATGTTCAGGTGTCTTTCTGATTGAATGTTTTCTTACCCTCTGGATAAATAGCAAGAAGTGGGATTACTGGATCATATGTATGTTATAGTTGCAGGTTTTTGAGAAACTTCCATGTTGTTTTCCACAAAGACTGAACAAATTTACATTCCCACCAACAATTTAAAAGGGTTCCCTTTAACCACAACCTCATCAACACTTGTCATTATTTATTTATTTATTTATTTATTTATCCTAACCATTCTAACTGGGGTTAAATTGTATCTCTGTGGTTTTAATTTGCAATTCCCTTATGACAAGAGACTTTGAACATATTTTCATATACTTTTAGGCCATTCATAAGTTTTCTCTGGAGAGTTGTCTATTCAGTTTCCCATTTTCTAATTGGATTATTCCTTTTTTAATGGGTGAGCTGTATGAGTTTTCTATATATCCTAGATATCAATCCTTTGTCCGAGGAATAATTTGCAAATATTTTCTCCCATTTTGAGGGTCATATTTTCACTCTAGTTATAGTTTTCTTTGCTGTGAGGAAGCTTTTTTAACTTGTTATAATCCACTTGTCTATTTTAAGAACCATTGCCTGTGCTTTATGGGTCTTATTTAGAAATTTTTTACATACTCCTATGTCTTCACAAGTTTCTCCTACGTTTTCTACTAGTAGTTTTGTAGTTAGAGGCTTTATATTTAAATCTTTGATCCATTTTGAGTTAATTGTAGTTAGGATACAGTTAGAAACAGGTTCAGTTTCATTTTACTGCAAGTGGATATCCAATTCTTCCAACACTATTTGCTAAAAAGAGTTTCTTTTCTCCACTGGACTGTCTTGTACTAGTTATCAAAGAGCAGTTAGTTGACTGTATGATTTGGGATTAATTTCTGGATTCTCTATTCTATCTCATTGGTCTATGTATCTATTTTTGTTCCAGTACCATGCTATTTTGATTATCACTGCTTTATGATATACTGCTTTGCTATAGGATGGGCGCCACTATACTCCCTTTATGATATACTTTGAAGTCAGGTAGTGAGATTACTCTTTTTTTTTTTTTTTCTTTTTCAGTATAGTATTGCCTTGGCAATACAAGGCCTTTTTGATTCTAGACAAATTTTGTAATTATTTTTTCTATTTCTTTGAAGAATGCCTCAGGTAATTGAACCAGAATCACATTAAATATTTAAGTCAACCTGAGTAAGACTGACATCTTGATTATATTGATTCTTTCAAACCAAGAGCACAAAATGTCCTTCCATTATTTTGTATCTTATTCAACTTCTTTTTTCAATTTTCACAGGTCTTTCAGCTTGCTGGTTAGATTTATTTTTAGTTAACTTATTTGTTTTGCAGCTTTTGTAAATGGGATTGCTTTCTTTAATTCTGTCTCTGTTCATTGTTGATGTATAAAAATTCTATAGATTTTTGTATGTTGATTTTGTATCCTGAAATTTTACTGAATTCATTTATCACTTCTAGGAGATTTTTGTGGATTTCTATTGATTTTCTATGTATATAGCCATATGATCTACAACTAGAGACAGTTTAGCTACTTTTTCTGTTACCTGAATGCGCTTTACTTTGCTGTCTCGTCTGACTAGGACTTCCAGTACTATGTTAAAAAGGAGATTAGTGGGCAGCCTTGTCTTGTTCCAGTTTTTAATGGGAAAGCTTTTGCTTTTCTCCGGTTAGTAATGATGTTTGCAATAGGTCTTTTGTATATGGTTTTTATTATGTTGATGAATGTCCCTTCTCCCTCAATTTTGCTGAGAGTCTTGATCATGAAGGGATGTTGTATTTTATCAAATACTTTTTTGCATCTATAGGTATGATCATATGATTTTTATCTTTTTTTTTCTGTCAATGTGATGTATTACATTTATTGTTTTACATATGTTGAACCATCCTTGTATCCCTGGGAGAAAGCCTGCCTAATCACGGTGTATAATCTTCTTGATATGTGGTTGAATTCAATTTGCTAGTGTCTTGTTAAAAACTTTTGTTCTAGTATTCATCAGAGACATTGGTCTATAGTTTTATTCCTTCCTTCCTTCCTTCCTTCCTTCCTTCCTTCCTTCCTTCCTTCCTTCCTTCTTTTCTTTCTTTTAATGTCTTTGGTTTTGATATCAAGAATAGAGATGTCATAAAATGAATTTGGAAGGATTCCTTCCTTTTGAATCTTTAGGGATAGTTTGAGAATTGGAGTTAGCTCTTCTTTAAAAGTTTTGTAGAATTCAGAAGTGAAGCCATCAGACTACTTATCACTGCTTCAATCTCTTCCATTGTTATTGTTCCATTCAGACTTTCTGTTTTATCCTGATTCAATGTAGGTAGTTTGTATTTATCCAGAAGTTTTTCTGTCTCATCTAGGTTTTCTAGTTTGTTGGCATATAGTTGCTCATAGTATTCTCTCATTACTTTCTGTATTTTGAATGTATTGGTTGTAATATTGCTAGCTTCACTACTTATTTTATCTATCTGGTTTCTTTTTCTGTTTTTCTTGATGAATCTATTGTAGCTAATGGTTTATCAATTTTGTTTATCCTCTCAAAAAACCAGCTTTTTTGTTTTTTTTTAAATTTTTCTATAGTTCTTTTCTATTTCATTTATTCAGCTCTAATTCTTTACTATTTTTTTTTATTTTAGGATTTTGTTGTTGTTATTTTTCCAGTTCCTTAGGATGTGGTACTATTTGTTTGCTACATTTCTATTTTTAATCTTGTGAGCACTGGCTATAAACTTGCTCTTATGACTGCTGTGTCCCCAAGATTATGGAGAGTAGTGTGTTCATTGTCGTTAGTTTCAATGACTCTTTATTTCAGTCTTAATTTCCTCAATAGTTTGAAAGTTATTCAGAAGTAGATTTCTTAGTTTCTGTATATTTTCAGGGACTCTTTCTGTCATTGATTTCAAGTTTAATTCCATTGAGTTCAGAGAAGATTCTGGTTATAATTTTTATATTATAAATTTATATAGACTTGTTTTATGGCCTATTACATGGTCCATATTTGAAAATGTTCCATATGGAGATCAGAAAAAAGTATATTCCCTAGTTTTGGGATGGAATATCTTGTATGTCTGTAAGGCCCATTCTGGTTTATGATATCATTTAGTTCCTGTGTCTCTTAGTTTATTTTTTTTCTAGATGACCTGTCCAATGATGAAAATTGTGTGTCTAAGTCTTCAATTAGTGTATTAGAGTCTGTATCTCCCATTAGATATAGCTGTTTTTCTTTTATATATTTGGATGCTTTGACACTAGGTACACTTATATTGGGTGTTTAGAAAAGTCATGATGCATTTTTTGCATAGAAAAAATACTTTATGACTTTCCTGCTAACCCAATATTTATCATTGTTATATCTTCTTGATAAATAAAATCTTTTGGAACTATATAATTTCCTTTGTCTCTTCATATGGTTTTTATTTGAATGTCTATTTTATCTGATATTAATATCGCAGCTCCTGCCTTTTTTTATTTCTATTTGCTTAATGAAGCACATCATGCCCCAGTACACATCAACTGTCATCTTGCTGGGAATTTAAATTCTAAATTCAGCAAGATTGATGGAGGCAGACATGTTTGTTACGATATCTTGAATCACCAGTGAGACCAGAACCTGGTATTAGTATTTGTAAAATTACATTACACATACAAAGATTTTAGGTGATACTTTGAAAACTATGTAGTCGATATATTTATCATTGCTACTGAATAAAATAAAACCAAATCTTTTTTTTTTTTTTTTGAGAGATTTCCACTGTAGGGCACGTGCGCTCGCCAGACAGACAGAGAGAGACATAGAGACAGAAAGCGAGAAATCACCCCCCAGGGGGGATGGTCACGCCGCAATCCCTTCTCCTCCATTCTCCTCTCGGGATCTTGGGCACACACGCACACGCGCCCGGCGTGAGTTTTAAGCCACCGGGTCCGGGACACGAACCGCGGTCGACTACGTGGGAGTCCAGCGACATAGCCATTACACTAACTGCTGGTTCCCAATAAAACCAAATCTTAAAAACTGGTATTTATGAACTGTTTTGAGGAAGTGTTCTATCTAACCACAATTGATAAATACATTGAGTATGTAGTTTTCAAAATATCACCTAAATTCTTTGCACACATGATGTCATTTCATAAATACTAATACTGGGTTATGGTCTCACAGGTGAGATCACCAATATGGGGTGCTTAGTAAGGATAAATGGGGTGCTCAGGATGGCTCCAGAAATTCTGACTTAGGTATCTGGATAGAGAAATTGATTGGTGATATTAATTAAAAAAAAAAGAAAAGAAAACAACTAAGTAATTTGGTCAGCTGTGGTAGCACAGTGGTAATACAACACTGTGAAGTAATCAAGCCATATGGGAAGGGCCTGGGTTCACATTCCGAGAATTTCCCTGTGTACACTAGGTACGCACACATGCCCATGATTCTGGCTAGCTAGGGCTGGGACTGGATAAAGATCTTATTGGTGTCTCTCTCAAATAAACTTTTTTTTAAATGTAATTCATCAGTAATAGAAAACAAAGTGGGTGTGGGGAGAGAGAAATCAGGTTTTGGTTATGATTGTGCTGAATTTAGAGTGCCTATACCATAAGCCTGTATACTTTGAGCAAAAATCAAATGAACAATAAATTTATATATAAAGAATGACCTGTAGACCAATTTCAGTTACTAGGCTACGATCATAATGTAAATAAATGCATTAGAAGTGTTCGTCATTTTAAAGTATTTTGTTTAAAATAAATAACCACCTCTCTATGTCTTAATTTTTGTATGTTGGCTTTTCTTGTGGTGTTCTTTACTCGTACAGTTTAATTACCAAATGATTAAAAGATTTGGGTTGTTCTCCCTCACTCAGGATTTGTTTCAACTGGATTTGGCAAACATCCAGATCTTCAGTGGAATTCATGAATTTAGCTTTCTTAAATCAACCCGCCAAATAATATTCAACTCATAACAGACTTTTTTTGGCCCTTTCTAAGACTAACACCTTAGGTCATCACCTGTTTTCTACATCCAATTTGCTATCACATATTTTTTTTTAAATAAAAAACATGAAGTGTAGTTGTCATTCACAGAATGTGAGGTTTCACTGAATCACTATAAAAAACATATTTTGTTCTTTACAATGGATTAGACCAGGATTACTCTAATGTTACTTGGATATGGTCAGGCTTTACTGAATTCTTCAAAGGCTACTAAATAAAACAAAAAACAGAATCTTAAAAACTTGTAATTGTGAATTGTTGTGGAGGCGCTGTTCTCTCTAATCACAGTTGATACATTGACTTTGTACTTTTTAAAATGTCACCTAAATTCTTCGCACGTGCAATGTAATTTCTCAAGTGCTGAGCAGGTAGTGTTAATGATCATGCTGAACTGTCACTGTTGAAAGTACCAGACAGCTGCACCACATTTATAAGGATGAGGAAGGCTGAGGAGAGTATAGCTTTTAGCCTGAATTGTGCCTCTTAACTACAATAGAATGCATCACCCCTGTTGAAAGCTATATTTAAGAACCGTGTTCTCCCACATGTTTATTTTCCAGGACTAACAAGCGTCTTTTGTTTATCCATTCCTAACAAACAGTGTAGTCATATTTTCCACATATCTACAGATGTTGTCACAATGAGGAAATTAACATTTGGTGTTGAAGGGAAACATTGCTACAAACCTGAAAAGAGATGCATTTTGTGATTGGCCACTGATGAGTTAAGCTTCAAATTCATCTTCACATCCAACTAATAATAACTGTCTTTTTCTTTGTAGGTCATTTTAACAAAATAAAGTAAAATTCATGACTTAGGAAAAAATAGTTCTACCTTCAATTGCAGATCAACTGGGGAGAATATAATTTCAAAAAATAAGAGTTCTTGAAGAATGTGTTTCTACAATGGAGGTAAAATAGCTAAGAAAATAGAACTGACAGGAGGAAGGAATTTCAGGTTCTACTAATCATGGGCCTGAAGGCAGTCCTTTGACCTTGTCTCACGTGCCTCTACCACAGAACCGTGGGCTCTCGCTGAGTCTCCACTCCTCTCTGGTGAGCCATAGAGTTTCCTTTCTCCCAATACTGTTAGTCTCAAGCTGGTAGAATTACTTGTTCTTCCCTTACATAATAATCAGTCTGGATAGAGAGCAGCAAGATTCCTTTAAAACTAAGAAGACCCTTAGCAATCGGCTAAGGTTAAGAAGTAAAAGCTCATTTTGTGAACTTGAAATATTCAGCTGCTACAAAGTGTTAGTTTGCTTATTACATTATTAAATTAAATTATACATATTTTGTAACCATAGTAATAGATGTGAATGAGATGATAGGTACTATATGCACATTTGTATTTGTGTACTCCAATTATTTCTTTCGCACAAACGGAAAGCACATGAAGCAGAGCAAGTGCATTCATTGGCTGACCTATCACATGTATTGCCCACATTTTCTGTCCTGAATGTTCGTTTGTTGTTTGTTAGGTAACTTTTGTTGTTATTGTTGTTGTTGTTAGTTAGAGATATTTATTGCTTGCCCATTTTTAAGTAGTAGTTGTGATATGCTATCCTAAGACCTATCTTTTACAAAAGTCTATAAGCTTTCTTTCTGGTTATTTTAAAGTCAGACTTCCTCGCTGGATAGGAGTCCTGGAAGAATTTGATGAATTGGGTTCTTAGCTGTTACCACTGGCTGGGAGGGCTTCCTGCTTCATACATCACATCATGGCAACCTCCTCTTAGCAGCCACCAGAGCTACCTGACTGTGACACCTAGACACAGTTACCTCATCCTCCGGACAAGCCAGAGACCAAGATGATACATCCAGTGAGGAAAAGACTCCATATCTTGACACTGATGTGCCTGATGTTTCAGGGCTCAAGACTCTCCATATGGAGTCATTCCTTCTGGTGCCATCCTTGTAAATAGAGGGAAACATTATTATATTGGAACTAGCTGTTTGCATTTCCCAAGGGACCATGCCCAACCAGGCTGAGTCTAACGTGGACGTCCTTTGATCTCAAAACTGAAACCATACCAGTTTGTAAGTCTGCTGCAGCATCTGCAGCAAAATCATTAGAGCTACTGCTTGAGTCACTCTGGTGGTGTGTGGGAACACTGCTTAAAGATGAAAAGCTATTTCTGTGTGGTTACAGGTATCACCCTAAGGACAATATGGCCCTGGTTAGGCCTGTAGCCACATCTAGGAGTGACCCAGTGGAAGAAGCATTTGCCATGAAGGACGCTGCTCTATTTGATGTCAGAATTATTTTTGATCAGACCCAGTGAGAATCAAGCAGAATTTCTTGGATTTGCAATCGTATGTCCGCAGCCTGAGATGGCTCCATTCTGGGTTATGGAGTTCTGTCTCCATAGTACTGAGACTCCATTTGGTCCTCTATAGCTTCAGAAGAGACAGTCCTAATGGAAAAAGAACCTTCATATGAAAATAGAAATGAATAATGCTGAGTTTTTCTGAGTCTAGAGCTGAAATCTTGATGTCCAAATATGTTCATTGCTTCCTCTTTATTTCCCAACCCATGAGTAATTCAATTATATTAATTCTAGTTATTCACATAAAGCACAAGGCTTTTCCTCTTCTCCCTACCTGGACTAGAGTGAAATGGGATATTTAGTCCTGTTGTTACCTGAAAACATGCCAGGCATCCCCATTGTATGTGTTGTGGGTGGTGCAGTGTGGTGGTCATTGTGTTATGTCCTAGTCAGGTTTTAGATTTCACAGAGCAATGAATTGTGAACATCTTGAAAATCATCTGCTCCATCTCACTTATTTCAAAGATGGGAAAATCAGTTTAAAAAAAAAAAAACACTATGAGTTTGGGCTTGAATAATGGACTTAAACACTTTCCAAAAGCTGATTTTTCAAATTTCACATTTTCATTTGTGAAGCAGCACTTAAAATTCATCATGCACGACTTTATGTGCTGATGTGCTAATAGTCTTCCTTCTTCTTTGAAAGGAAAGGATGCTACTTTCTGCTCTGTCCTATGAAACACACCACCTGCTTCACCAAGCTGGAATGTGGTATTTTTCCACTGAGGCGTACACTTGTTTTTGCAGTCAGAACACAGCAGTGATTTTTGAAGATGACACTGGATGATGGCAAAGGATCAAAGGTGGGAGGTGATAGCAGGTGGCAGCTTAGAGTGATCAGCGTAACCAGTGCGGCACGTTGCTTCTGCACACACAGGAGCCGAGTGAGGATCCCAGGGTGAGGCACAATTTAAAATTTTAATAAAAATGTAAATCTGGGGACATACATCTTAAAAAATAATAATAAAATCTGGCATCTCTTCATGTAAATCTGATCATGCCAGGATAAAACAGCCCACTGTTATAATCAGAATTAAGATCAATCTTTTGGAAAATGTGATTGATGCTTACTTTACTAGGTAGAACACTAAACACCTTATCTTTGTTTCTTAGTTCTGTATGTTTGGACATGAAACATGAACAAATATTTAAAAATAATATGGGAAGAAAGAAAAAAAGGAAATAATTGTATAGTAAGAAAGAAGATATCTAGTTTTTATGTTTATTTCTCAACTCTCAGAGACTATCTCTGTTTCTCTTAGTTGAATGAATTTACTCCCATGGAACATTAACTGTTATCCGAAAGGAAAGGTTAAATCAAGGCTGGGTGCCCCATGATCACAGAAACCTAAAGTGGTAGATGGCTATAGAGACTTGTCACCAGAGCCCCTGCAATTGAGTTTGTGTGGCTTCCAGGTTGTAGGCTCAGGAACATGAAGCAATGTCTTATCAGAGAACAGGGATTTTCTTCCTCTAGTTCATGCTCCCCAGAGCTTCAACATCACAGGGTAGAAGTGCTAGGGAACAGCATGAATTGGCTGCTTAAAAGGCCATGATAATCTTGTTATGTGACATGGCAGCTCTTCAACTTTGAAGCTTCCACAGCAGGCAACGAGCTGGTCTGTTGATACAGAGTAAGGTTTTATATATCTTGTCTTCGCCTACTTCAGAGGTGGGCAAATAGATATTTAATTTTTGCAGTTTGCTAATGTTACTTATAGTTACAACCCAGTAACATTTTGAAAGGAAGAATAATCAACCTTAGTAGCCACTGCAATGATACAATGGTGATGAGAAGTAAGGAATCAACAAAGCCTGTAGCCTAGTGGTTAAGGGAGCTAGATCCCACATGACTGAGCACGATTTAAATCCCAGCCACAGTGGCTTGTAAAACATGTTGAACACATATGAATTCGTGTCCTAAGTCCTGGCAGGATCGAGAAATGAAGGAGAAGGGATGTAACATGACCACACCCCATTGAAGAATGCTTTCTCCTTCTCACTGGTAAGGGCATGTGCCCTCTAGCCATAGAAAGAAAAAGGAGAGAGAGAGAGAAAGGAGAGAAGGAAGGATAAGGGAATGGGAAGGGAAGGGGAAGGAAAGAGGAAGGGAAGGGGAAAGGAAAAGAAAGGCAAGTTAAGTGTATAAGGCAGTGATCCATGGGGGAGGTTTCAGCCAAATTGAAATGTTGGCATTTTTGGTGTTAGGATGACTTTTCTTTTATGAAATCATGTGGATAGATGATAGGCTTTTTTTTTTTTTAAGAGGTTTTTGCTTTAGAGCGCATGCGCTCACGGGGGTGGGGGGGGGACAGTGGGAGGGAAAGTGAGAAATCACTCCTCAGGGAGGATGGCCACACCACAATCCCGTCTCCTCCATTCTTCTCCTGGGATCTTGGGCACATATGCACATGCGCCCAGCATGATTTTCAAGCCACTGGTTCTGGGACTTGAACCGTAGTAAGCCATGTGGGAGTCCAGAGACGTAACTACTATACCATCTGCTGTCCCCCAATAGGTTGTTTTTAATATTTAAATTGTCATCAACATAAAATGTTATCTATCCCATGCTGTTTCCTACATTGTTTGGGGGGGGGGGGGGGCTTAAAATTCGCGCCCAGCATGATTTTCAAGCCACTGGTTCTGGGACTTGAACCGTAGTAAGCCATGTGGGAGTCCAGAGACGTAACTACTATACCATCTGCTGTCCCCCAATAGGTTGTTTTTAATATTTAAATTGTCATCAACATAAAATGTTATCTATCCCATGCTGTTTCCTACATTGTTTGGGGGGGGGGGGGCGCTTAAAATTCCAAATCTGGAAACTAGAAGAAAAGACTTTCCCCTAAAAGTCGAAAGACATGGATTCTTCTGCTTCACTTATGTATCCCTGGTAAGCCAAATTTTCCGTTCTGTCATCTGTTTTTACAGATGTTTGGGGCCCTTAAAATCCGTTCTCCATGGATAGTCAAGAAGCATCAGGAGTCATGAAGTCCAGTATTTCCTTGTCTAAGGAGAACTCGCAGCAGTAGTTTTAGAGTTTGCGTCTAAAATGTAAAAATAAATTCAGTGGTGCTCTAAAGCAATTTATGAATTAATGCTTCAGCATGGTGCGTTAAAATTACCCCCCGGTAACTCTGTATATATATTATTGATAGCATCCTGCAGGTGGGAATGTTAATGGTAAGTTTTAGTTCGTATTTGTTTTCTAGGTAAGGCTCTGTTTTGCCAAGAAGCAAATAGATACGGTTCTCCATTTAAAGGACACACATTATACAACAGTCAAAGCAGTTGTTTTCAGTGAGTGATTAGTATCATTGCCACCACCAGCCCCATTCTGCCCACAAGGGGCATTCACAAATGTCTAGGGAGCAATATTGGTTGGGCAAAATAGTCCCACACAAGCATAATTCTCTTGTCCCAAAGGCCAGTACATCCTCAATGAGAAACACCGGTCGATTCCCTATTAATCATAAAATGGCGAGAGAACAGCTGAATGTGATTTGATTATACATGAACTTCAGCAAGTACTACTTATCAGTATCCTAGGACACTGGAAATCAAGTATAATTCGACCTCAAATGAGCCTGACTGTGAAGCAGAACACTGCCTACATGTAGTCTTCTGAGGCATTTTATTTCATTTTTTAGCTTAACGTAATGTAAAAGTGGATAGTCAATGTTCCAGTCAGTCCAGGATATATTTGGCTGATAGTTTGAAGAAATAAAATCTTCCTGCAAGCCTCAGTTATTAAAATAGAACCAACCACCCACTCATTTTATTACATTCTGTGGAATGTTTTTGAATGACAGTCTGAGTATTTTAATTGGTCTCCAGCTGATTTCTAACCCCTTGTTTTATGTTTCACATTTTATACCTCAAAATTACAAGTTGCAGTGCCATTTTTATTCCATGCCATTAAAACAGGGCTAACAGCATTTTTTAAAAAGAAAAAGGCAGATTCCATTCAGAAACCCAGGGTCATTCATTTGCATTGTCTCTCTTCATTTGTAGGCTCCACTGCTTCGTCTCTGTCCCACTAAGTCCCACTGCTACTGTTCATATAAGCTGTGTGTGTGTGTGTGTGTGTGTGTGTGTGTGTGCGTGTGTGTGTGCATGCACACACATGTACGTGTTGGGGAAAGGGGAAAAGGGAATGGAATTCCTCCTGCAGCTGGAATCTACTGTGACTCCAGCAAATAAGAACTGTCACTCATCTCCTGGTCTAAACACAAACTTGCTCAGTGTAGAGGTTTTACTTTCTGCACCTCTATCTCCATGGGATTCTTGGCGTTAACATGTGTTTCCACTGGAGCTTTTCAATTTCTTTTTAGAGAGAGATTTTTGCTACAGGGTGTGTGTGCTTGCCAGAGAGCCGAAAGAGAGAGAAATCACAATCCCCCCCCATTCACCCCCTCCGGAGGAGTAGCCATGCTGCAATCTCTTCTCCTCCATTCCCCTCTTGGGATCTTGGGCATACACACACATGCGCCCAGGGTGAGGTTTAAACCACTGGGTCTGGGACTCAAACCACAGTCAAGTACATGGGAGTCAAGTAATATAATCATTATGCCATCTGCTGGTCCCTGTAGCTTTTCACTTTTGTTTTCATACACTTGCATGAAAAGGCCCCTTAGAATTCTAATCATAGAATCATAGAGATCAGGCTGAGAAAATAATGCTAGAGTGTCCTCCCCAACCATAAGCATCAGGTTGAGTTGCAGTCATCATTGTACGAGTTTGCCATCTTTGGCTCTCCTGCTCGGAATCACTCGTTACACATCCCCTTGTTGGTCTGTTCCCAGCCCCAGCTTTGTGTGTGTCCAGACACACAACCTGTAACTCACTGTGAAGGCCTTAGCAGTTTATGTTCCATGTTCTTCATCTAGGAGCATTAGTTTTCATGCTGCATAGCTTTCTCCTGGGGAATGTTGGACACCTTGGGAAATTAAAGTAACTTTTTACTGTCTTTCAGTGTGATATCTTGCTGCTCAAAAGCATTGTTTTGCCTTCTTAAAAGAATTTTATAGAGTGGCTGTCCTTTGATGTGTTGTTGGCTGGACTCATTTTTGAAAGATTGAGCTATAAGGTGAACATTAATTTCTTTGATGATCAACTTGATCAGATGGTTCTCTACTTAATTGTCATTAAAATCAAACTATATGAATGTATTTCTTCAAAAAGTCGATAGAATTGAAGAAGCTCAGGTTTCTACCCTGGAGTTACTCATTCGTGTTCTTGGGCCCGGCCACCACAGTGCCCACTGGTTGGTGCTGCCATCCTGCTCCTCGGCAGACTGAGGCCACACGGGAGGCCCCATTTCAATTTCCAGCCCACTCAGTACCAAGCTGGGTGTAGTGGCTCAGACCTGTAGTCTCAGCTTCTCAGGAGGCTGAGGTAGGAGGTGCCGCCACCCACAGCTGAATATTTTGAGTAGGAGGGGCTGTGGATTAGAAATAAACACAGGAAGACACAGAAGTAGAGAAGAGTGAGGATTGGGTGGTTTAGACTTTTTGATGGAGGCAGCTATGGCCCCAAAGGGTCACTACATAGATAATCCCTGTCTTTAAAAAAAAAAAAAAAAAAAAAAAGTTGTTTCTAAGAAATAGAACAGCCAGGCATGAAGTACCAGCTTAATCTAAACAATGTTAAGATTTCCTTAAATTACAGGTCAACCAGTAGCATGGTATTTAAGGCAGCTAGATCCCACATCTATGTGGCCAATGATGTGGTTCAAGTCTTAGGCCCTGTGGCCTGAAAAACACTGAATGTGTGTGTATGAGTGCCCAAAATCCCAAAGAGAGAAGTGGAAGAGAAGGGATTAGAGTGACCATTTTCCCCAGGGGAGGGAGAAGAGGGTGTGTTCTCCCTTCCCCTCTCTCTCACAGTCTCTTTCTGCTTATCTAAGACAATGTAGTGTCACCACTTCAATAGTAGAGAAAGTCTAAGTGATTTGTTCCTACTTGCTAAATGTATTGGATGGAATCCAGTATAAATAGGGAAATGGAAGAATTTCAAATAATGTGGCAAAGATATAAGAGTTACATATGGATAGAAATCGCTTCATGGACATCTGAAGCTTATTCTTAATATAAATAATAATAAAATTGACACTGGGACCAGCACATGGCATGGTGATTAAGGTACTCCCACATGGCTGACAGCAGTTCAAGTCCCAGACCCAGTAGCTTGAAAATCATGCCAGGCATATGTGCATGTGTGCCCAAAATCCCAGGAGAAGAATGAAGGAGAAGGGATGGCAGCATGTTTTCTTACTCTCCCTTTCACTATCTCTCTTTCTCTCTCTGGTGAGTACATGTGCCCTATGACCAAAACCTCAAAGCAAAAAGAAAAAAAAAAATTGACATTAGCTGAACAAAAGTGAGAGGTAACAAAGTGACACATGTGCCCCAAAACAGATTAATTTTTTTTCTTAAATTACGTGGTGCCCTTTCCTTGGTATGTATATATATATATATATCCTGTTTATTTGTACTTCTCATTCTGTAACGTTGTTACCAAGATCCAAGGGGATCTTAAGAAAGCTTCTTTCCCTCTCTCCCTTTCTCTATCTCTCATGTGTATATACACACATACACACACACACACACACCTTTTATCATAAAAAAGAATTAAATTAAATTTATTCATCTTGAGGCCTGATGGTGGTGCAGAAGGAGCGTACCTAGACTATATGAGAAGATCCTATGTTCGTATCCTGAGGCCTCCCTATGCATGCTGGGGACACACATGTACCAATGATCCTGGCTTGCTGATACTGGGGCTGCATCACAGAATGAAGACTTTTTTGGAGGTGCGTGTCTCTCTCCATTTCTGTCTTGGAGGAAATAAATGAACAAACTTAAAGGAAAAAACTTTATCATTCAATGGGTGAAATTGAGACCCCTTTGAATCTGTTTTCTTTGGTATTCATAGAGCTGGACCTCCCAGTACCCCTACCCACTGACCCTTTCTTTTCTGCCTCTTTTCTTTAGTCTTCTTTTTTTAGTTCCCAGAGTGCTCACCAAACAGAGAAGAACAGAGATCTTGCTAATGGAGTGTGGTCACGCCACAGTCCCTTCTCCTCCATATTTCCATCTGTTGGAATTTTGGGCATCTGCACATCCTTACCGTGTTTTTCAAGCCACTGAGGCTGGGATTTTAATTGTGAGTTGGCCATGTGGGATCCAGCTCTCCTAAGCACTAGCTTATAGGGACAGCTTCCTTTTCTCTTCTTCCTACCCCCATGTAAGATGTGTTCCAGGATCTGCCTGCAGCCTGCTACTTTTGTTTTCTCTAAAGTCATTCAGCAAATGTTTGCAAGCTGACAGTGATCTGTCCTGTCTCAAGGGTCAGGTACCTATTGTGAGCTGATTCCCAAATGTCAAGTCTAGCCTGACTTTCCCCGGGCTTACCCCCATATTTCCAGCCACCTACGATGTGTCTATGTGGAGGTCCCAGGACTATCTGTTTGAACTCCTCACTCCTTTGTCCTTCCTTCTCCTACAAAACCAGCCTCCTTTCCTAGATATCCCTGTCCCTGGCTAATAGTGCTGCTGTGATTCTTCCAGCCCAGGTAACTGTAGATGCCAGAGAAAGATGGCCAGCAGAAACCTTGGCTGGTTCTCCCTGCACAGTGTAAGGAGGTGTTTCTGTGAGTGTAGGTCAGAGGCACTTTGAAAATGAAGACTCAGTGAATCATGTCCTTCCCTCCACTTAGTGTGACTTCACCCAAATCTGGGTCTCGTCATTTCACCTTGGGACTCTTGCCATCTATCTTTCAGATGGTTTTCCTGCTTCCATCTCCTGTCCTGGCCCTCCTCCACATGTTCCTGCCACACTGGCCTTCTGCTAGTATTGCCATCACTTGGTCATCTTCTTATCCAAAGTTTCCCGTTTCCTACCATTGTTTAAAAAAAAAAAAAAAGTCCTTAAACTGACCCATTTTAGGTATATATGAATGCATGTATGTTTGTATTTGTGTAGAAGATTTTTATTTCCTGCACTTTTCTAAAGCACTGTCTTTACTGATCATCACTCTTCTTTGGCTTTATCACACCTTCTCCTTCCCTTTCATATCTAATTCCTCCTAGAACACTCATCCTTCTCTTCCCTGATTGTCATCCTGCTTGTCCTCCAGCTGGAGACCACTGTCACTCTTACCAAGAAGTCTCAACCATAACAGCACATTAGAATTACCTGAGGTATATTTTAACTACTATTTTAGCTGGTCCTGATTCTAGGATGATTGAAACCTAAACTCTTGGGTAGGGCTCAAGAGTCTGTTTTTTTCTAAATCACTCCTAGATGAACCAGTGCCCATTGAAGAATGAGAACAATAGATTCTAGCTGACAAAACATGCTGGAAGTACTCTCGTCTTGACAACCAGCTCCACGAACTTCCTCACTGATTCAGTTCCCACTTTGTTTACCTTGGATCAGACTCTTAAGTGCATATGATAAATATCTGTTCATTAACAAATTACTTGACTTTGTTTTTAATTGCTGTGTTTTTTCCAGAGAGGGACAGAGATAGAGAGAGAGGGAAAGTGAGAAAGCAGTCCCTCATTAGGAATAGTCAAGCCACAGTTCCTTCTCCTCCATTTCTTCCTTCCTTTTGGGACTTTGGTCATGCATACACACAACAGTTTCTCAAGCTGTTAGGTCCAGGACTGAAACCATGCAGTTAGCCATGTGGGATCCAGCCACCTTCACCACCATGCCACTGGCTGGTCCATTTATTTGATTTGAACATACAAAGATTCATAAAGATTTATCCCTTCCCTGACTATTTCTTCTTGACAATTTTTGATTTATCTAGTAATCCTTATCCCATCAGAGACAAAAACACCACTTTGAGATAATGGCACTTAATTCATTTTATTGTTTATTACTGAAGTTGAATCACATTACTTTTAGTTATGACATATGCTCTTCGTACTGCTGTTGGTGTTTACCATCTTCAACAGTCCATTCAATTTAGCCTGTTATTTTATTTAAGATATAGTTTACCTTGCTACTACAGCAACTAATTTCAGCTACCAAAGATGGTAGCTGAAATTAGACATGAGAGTCAGTATCTTATTTTTCTTCCACCAGACTTGAATAATTATGCTATGACACTCCAAAGTGCATGTTGATGTCCCTTCTCAAAGTACAATGCCAATTTTTAATCATTTCCTCACTTGGAAATTAGTTCCAAAAATGCTGTTTTCCTCTTTTGCAGATTCATTCTAATTCCTTCCTAATGAGTGTTTTCAAAGAATATTCACTAATGGTTTCCCTTGGTTTTAGCATTGATCATTGTCTAGGAGGAGAACTGACCAATTGAAAGTAATGGTACATATAATATTCCTTTTACTTTAACACTTTGAAATACTTTACTTTCTGTTATTGCCCAAACAATGACCATTTTAATTTAAATAATTTTAATGGAATCAGTTTATTACTTTCAGGAGTACATAGTTATCCAAACAGCCAACAGTGTTTCAAAGTAGAGGTCTTTGGAAGATCCACTTTAAGAAACAGATAAAAATGAGTAGTGGTCAGTATAGTAGTTGTTTTTAAGTGCATGAACTTTTGGAAATTGCTGAGAGTACTCACTTTTTATGCATTAGAGTTGATTTGGCAGTCTGTAGTAGAAATCTGACTTAAGAATGTTAAGCAAATTAGTTTTAGCCACCTTCATGAGCTAAGAAGCCTTGAAGAAAACATGCCATCGTTTATGTAACAGCTCAGGATATCCTAAGAGGCCCAGGCTCCTTGTGACTTCATCCTCCACCTTCCACAATAGATGGCTGTCATCTTTGTTGAGATAAGATCCTTTTCTACAGTTTCTGACATCATTTTGTTTTGTTTTTACTATACGATGTGTGTGCTCATCGGTGAGAGACAGAAAGATCAAGAGAGAGAGAAGTAGAGTGAGAAATCACCCCCCAGAAGGATGGCCATGCCCCTGTCTCTTCTCCTTCAGTCTCCTCTCAGCATTTTGGGCACACATGTGCACACACCAAGTGTGATTTTCAAGCTACTGAGACAAATACTCAAACTATGCAGTCAGCCACCTGGAATCTAGCACCTGAACCCCCATGCCACCTGCTGGCCCTAACATCAGGCAAAGGTAAGATGAAAGGCAAAGAATGCAGAAGGTGGAGTGTTAGGTTTTTCCTTTCAAACAGCTTCCCCTGAATTCCCGCCTTGTGCCTTCTCCTTACTTCTCATCCCTCAGAGTTGCCACTTGGTCACGTCTGCAGCCTGGGAGGTACACTTTTTCAGGTGAGAAAATTGTCATTCCAAGTAAACCAAATATTCTTTTAGTAAAAAAAAAGAAAGGGAAACTGGTTATAGAATCAATTGCTGATAGTATGTGCTGTTCCATTTTGTTGTTTATTTTAATTTTCCTTGCCATTCTGATTATTCTCATTTTTCTTCAGGATTTTTTGTTAACAACTATGAATTTTATAATCTTAAAATAAAAGAAAATCTTTTCATAATCTTAAAAACAAAAGGTTTCTTAACCCAAGACCAACATCTGCTAGATTTTTAGAAATTCTAAATGAGTTTGTTTCAAGTGAGTGAAGTTTTACTCTATTGCTTTTCCTTTTTTATGTTTGTTAAAGTATTCCACTATTTTAATTGTTCCAACACTTTTTTTTATTATGTCGCTGCATATTGCACACAGACTTCTGATTATCATGCATGGGATTTTTTAATAAAAATAAAATGTGTCATATATTCATGCTGCCTGGTGTTTTGATTTTTAAATTTGCAAATGTACTTGAAATCCTGCTAATATGGGAAAATAGGAACCTGCTGAATCATTATGGCTACAATATGGCAAAGAGACTGTTCCCTCCTCTCATCAGAGTGGGCATTTTAAGTGGAAAATTTATTATAATGAAAATTTTAAACAGATTTTTTAAAGAGAGTCTCACTCCTGCTTCAGCCTTCTAAGTAGCTGAGGCCACAGGCACACCATTCTGCCAGCTTTTTAGGGTGGTCAGGAACAAAACTCAACTTTCCCATGTGGCTTCAGCTTACTGAGTACAAGCATCAGCCAGCACAGCCTACCATAGCTAAATCACAAAATAATTTCTTTAAAAATATAAATTTCTTTATAATTTGTTGGCCTTTTATCTGAAAACAAACTGGTAGTGTTCACCAGCATTTTCAATGATAAATTCCATTATGAACGGACACCCTGACTTAATTTCGTACTACAGATCCCAGAAATAGGAGGGAAGGAGAGTGGAATTCTGTGATCACTGGTTGTCACCAGAAAATACTGGGAAGTGGTAAACATGAGGTAATAAAAATCTGCCTCGCTGTTAAAAAAGAAAACTAGAAAATTAAAGGAATCAGCCATTCTCATTGACTCCGCTGAAATACATTGTTATTGCTTAAATTCTTGGTGATTTTATCCTGCGTAGTTTCCATAGGTGCATGTTTAAAATGCAGTTACCCTCTGCATGATATCATGGCTGCGTTTACTGAAAACTTAGGAAGCTCTTTCACCTCTTAACTATTGTGGAGCTGTAGACTTGTGTGTGGTTGTTTGCTTGAGTAAGAACACTTGGGTTGCTGGTGACATGATGAATCCTTTGTCACTTATTTAAGGAGAGTATGTGTGTGCACACATGGACATGTGCATGTACACACATATGTTCCCTTATGCATAATCTTGGAGAAGAGGGGGAGGTGAAGGGAGAAAGATTCTGGCAGCACTTCTGAAAAAGGTGTTCTGAATTGCCTGATTTCCTTGGATGTTATCCCAGAAGCTTCCCATCAGATGAACTAGCACAGAGTACAGCAGATGTAAAATAGTGCTAGAAATCTTTTCTCTGCATGAGGTTATTGCAATGGTTCAAATATTTGCCATAATCTTAGCAATTAAAGTATATACTATCCACCTCTACTTCAGTCATACTTATTCAATAAAAACAAGCCTCTTCCATTCTTTAGTATATTTTACTACTATATTTAACAACTAATGGGATCATACTAAGACTGTTCTTTTGTATAATAGCAATAATCAAAAAGCCTCATCTACTCATTTCTTGAAAATAAATCCTGATCTTTTGGTCTGTCACCACACAGGTGTAGCATGTAAGGTTTATAGAGTTTAGCATTTTTCTTTTAGGCACTTCTTAATACAAGTTAAGGCATTTTGCTCTAGGGGTCTTGGCTCTCAGTGAGTCCAGTCTGTGACCCAGCACAGAAATCTCCATTACAACATCCAAGACAAGCCAATGGTGATCCAGCCTCTGAGAAAATCTGTTCATTATACGAGTTCATGCCTTTTCAAGACCAGCTTATTTTTAAAAGGTAATAATGGTAAAGTTCTAATTTGTACATATTTTTCCTCAAGTTAACTTTAGATTGTCTTCCATATAACATACATAGCTGATACTGGTTCTGGCTTAGATAAAAACCCCAAATTATCTCTCTTCTAGGTAATGGTCAAATATTTGAATGCAGTTATTATATCATTTCTAAATATCTTCTTCAGACTAAACGACCTTGAGGAAGTTCAAAGAAAGGGAAGACTAGTGTATGACAGTGTTGTAGTGTCCGATGTGTGGGCAGACATAGAGCCTACACATCTATGTATGTATCTCTTCAGGATTGACCAGAGAGCTGACTGCAACTCAGAATCCAGGAAGTTCACACAAGAAGAGGGTTTAAACACAGATGCCTTATTTACAGATATGTGTCTATACATGGGTTATTATAGACTCATATAGTTTTTTGCCTTGTCAGTCAACAACACCCCAACTGCAAGAACACCTAACACCCAGTCTTGGTTTTCTTAATAGCATTCTCAAGGCTCAGAAAAATGAATGATGATTCTAGGATTAAGCCGGGAAATACACTAGGTAAGCCTGCAGTATCTTATGTCAGAAAGTGAGAAAGTAAAAGCAAAGAAACAAAATCTCACGGATGAGAACATGTCCAAGGGGCACAAGACCCAATAGAAGGAGCCCCAGTGGCCAAAGCTGTTTCAAATTAAGCAAGAAAATAGAACAGTATTATATTATTACCCATCTGAAAAATAAATGTCCATGAATCCTATAGATATAAATAAATGATTTGATAACTTAATTGAAGATGAGAAAATGGATAAATCTGTACAGAAGGACTTCAAATAATTTATGTAGATACTTCCACCTCAAAGAGACGCAGAACCTACCCAGCATGTGCCTCTCCTCAACACGAAGGGAATGCATGCATGAGCCCCACCTAGAACAAGCCTGGACAAGGCCCCTCTGACCAAAATAAAAATCCTCACCCCCATTTCCTCCTCAGCAGCCCATTTTCTGGGACCTCTCACTTCTTCTTGAGAGCTTTGTTTTTCCTTCCCTCTCCTTCTCTCCTTCAATCAACTTTAAAAACTTTATACAAAAAAAAAAAAAAAAACTCCACTTTATTGTGACTCATAGTGACCTTCCAAAGAGTATAGTATGTAAAAGAGGAAAAAAAATCATAACTTTATAGTGGAGAAATCTAACAATTACCACTTATCAAGGTCAACATCAATGGTGATAATTCACATTACTAATATGTACTCTTGACATGAGGGGGTGAAAATGGCATTTTACTTCTGTGCTCTTCTTCTCAAAATACCTATAAGCCCATGTAATCCAGAAAAAAACTATCTCAGCTACGAAGTGCCCAAGGAGATGTAAAGACTAAATGTAATGTGGTACCCTGCATAGTACCCTGGAACAGAGAAAGACATTAGGCAAACTAAGGAAATCTAAATACATTGTGGAGTTCAGAGTAATAATAATATGTCAATATTGGTTCATTAGTTGTGACAGTTATACTATACTAATTAATACAAGATGTTACTAATAGGGGCAACTGGGGTGCAGAAATATAGGAACCCCATACTACCTTTTCACTTTTTCTGTAAATCTAAAATTGTCCTGAAAAATATTTTCTAGGCTCAGCCACAGTGGCGCAGGTGGTATAATAGTGCTACGCAGTACTGGAGCCATTAAAGTAAGAATTGATAGCTCAGTTTTCCATAAGTAAAATGATATTTACAAAAAAAAAAAAAAAAGACCCTAAGTCTGAATCCTAGGTCATCCTGAACACATTTTTAAAGATACCAAGGAGAAAACCTAGATGACCTTAGGTATGATGATGACATCTTAGAAGCAACACTAAAGGCAAGATCCACGAAAGAAGTAAGTTATATAAAAATGACAAACTTCTGCTCTGCAAAAGCCAATGGCAAGAGAATAAGACAAATCATACACTAGAAGAAAATGTTTGCAATGGGTAGTATCTAAAATACATAAACTCATAAAATTCAGCAATAATAAAACGACCCAGTATAAAAATGACCAAAATACCTGAACAGATACCTCACCAAAGAGGATACGCAGAAGGCAAATGAGCATATGAAGGGTTCTTCCGCATCATACGGCCTCGAAGGAATGCAAATGAAAACGACGGCGAGCATCGTGTATCAGTGCACACTGTTAGAAAGACCAGCATCCAGAACACCCAGACCCCAAATGCCGAGAAAGAGGTCCAACAGCAGGACTCTCATTTATTATTAGTGGGAATGCAAAATGGTCCAGCCACTTTGGAAAATGGTTGAGGGTTTCTTACAAAGCTAAACATCTTCTTACCATGGACTTCAGTAATCACACACCTTGGTATTTATACAAATGAAATGAAAATGTATGTCCATACAGAAATCTATAGATCTTTAAAGCAGATCTATTGGTTATTAATATTAACCAAATTGGAAGCAATTAAGATATCCTTCAGGTGAATGGATAAATGGTATTACATCAGAAAATAGAATATTATTCAGCACCAAAAATCAAATTAAAAAAAAAAAGCTTTTGAGCCATGAAAAGAAAGGGAGGAGACTTAAATGCACATCACTTGGTGAAACAAGCCCATCTGTAAAGGCTATGTACTATATAATTCCAGGTACATGACATTCTGGAAAAGGGAAAACTGGAGACTTAGAGACAAGTGGTTCCCAAGGGTTAGGGGTGGAGAGAGGTATGAATAGGCAGAGCAGAAAGTCTTTTTTAAGGCAGTGAAGTTATCCTGTATGACATTCTGTCTGTCATTGTGAATGCATGTCATTAGAATGTGTCAAACCCTCCAAATGCACAGGACCAAGGGTGAACTCTAGTATAAACCTTGGACTTGGGGTGATAACGGTGTCACAGTGTAGAGGCAGCAACTCTAATAGCTGTACCACTCTGTTGTGGGGTGTCCGTAGTGTGCATCTGTAGGGGCAGGGGACATTTGGGGACCCTCTGTACTTCCTTCTAAGTTTTCCTGTGAACCTGAAACAGTCCTAAAGGACAAAGTTTTTAATTTCTTTAAAATTTCAACGAAAAACATATTCCGTCCTCTCTCCTTAGTAGCCAAACTGAAGGTAAGTCATACTGATGTTAACCAGGTGGTAGGAGAGCCTAGATTCAGAACAAGAAGAAACTTCGGTTGTTTAATTTAAATTTGTGACGGCTTCACACGCTGATAATGGAATACTCTTACCCTTCTCTGATGGATGGGCCTTCCCAGCTGGGCAGGGCAGGAAGGGCAAGGCAGGGGTTTGCATCTGTCACGCTCACCTTTGCTTCTGCTCCCTGTGAACACACATGCCCCACTGAAGCACAGATGATGTTCAATCTGGTGACCTTCAGATCTGGTTTTCAGGAGTCCACACATACAGACTTCATACATTTGTGGCTTTGATCCAATACATTTTGCTTTTGTAGTTTAATTTTCAAAAATGGCATTTTTTTTTCTTTCTAAATACTTTGCAAAAGCACTGTTGACAATTCCAGCTCCTGAAAACGTTCTTCATCTGACCTATTTTTCAGGCAGTTTCTTCCCCTAGTCTTCCTCTGGTTACACTCCCTTTCCTACTATTTCAACATCCCTGTTAAAATCTAATGCCCAGAACTGCTAAAAGATTCTACGTAGCATCCTATTTTTTCAGAGTACAGTGGACCGCTGCATTCATATGGACATTGTAATTGCATTAATGCAGCCAAAATTACATCAAGTGCTTTAGCAGCCCCATCGCACGAGCTCTCTTTGAGACTGTAGTTAAAAACATCCCCAAGGCCTTTATCCTGTGAACTGCTGCATCACGCAGCTGCTCGCAAAGCGGTCTCTCCTCCAACTTGTGCTTTTATAATTGAATCTCTTTAAATGTAAATGCAGACAATTACATTTGTCCTAGTTAAATTTCATCTTGTTATTTTGAGCCCAGAGTTCCGGCTTGTTGAGCTCTTATTGAATCTTGGTTCTGTCATGGATTTCTGTTATGCCTACTTGCTTGTGTCTACAAGCTAGGTAGAAGAGGCTTGCAAATAAAAACGACCCCGCTGGGCTAATGCAAAGTTAATGTGACGGAAGCAGTGATGACTGACTGACGAGGGACCAAGAAGACAACTGTCCATTCGCTAAGTAGCAATCTCTTCATAGTTGTGGTGGCAGTTCACAGTCCCTTGTGAATATCGTGAGATAATATATGAAGTCATTTATTATTCGTTACGTTTAACGAACTGAAGTTTATTCTTATAAGTTAGAATGAATTTGAGACTGGTTCTATCATCTTTCGTATTCCCTGGCATTCTCTAGACATTGTTCCATGGGAGAAAAAGAGGTGGAATTCAACTACAGCGGAAAGCAGGATTTCTCATCTAGGCTATGGTCTGGGGTTGTCCATCACTACTGCAGCACAATGGCCTGCAGATCAGGTCTACAGCATGCCTACAGGACCACATCCCCATGTGTGATACCCTTCTATAAGTGTGGTGGCACATTGTGGGCTGCTGTGTTAGAAGAGACTGCCAGGATGTTGGGGATTATCCTGGTGCATCAGATAGTCCTCTGCTCCATTCTCTCCTGCTGGTTCATGACATGCCATTAGCTGGGAAAATCTCAGCTCTCACATTTAAAGTGGTGATTTGCAAACTGCAGCATGTTAAAACTAGGGTTGGCAACTATGGCCCGCAGACCAAATCTGGCTCACCACCTGTTTTGTACATCATTAAGTAGTTAGGGGGAAAAAATCAAAAGCAGAAGAATATTTCATGACACATGAAAATAATATGAAATGCAAATTTTAGTATGCATAACTAAAATTTTATTGACTACATCTATACTTGTTTGTTTATGTATTTATTGGCAATGGCTGCATCTATGCCACAGTGGCAGAACTGAGTTGTGACAGAGACAGTAGTCATCTCACAAAGCCTAAAATATTTACCATCTGGACCTTTACAGAAGTGTGCTGACACCTGTGTTAGAGGATCATCCAGAGAAACCCCCATTATAATCACGCGGGATGGTATTGAAGTTGTGAATTGCTGAGCCCTACCCCTGGCCAAATGAATCAGAGGCTCAACCGTGGTGGCACAGACAGTGAGGTACCGCTGCTTGATTCTGGCGTCACGTTGGAAGCCTAAGGTTCTGATCCCAGATTGACCTGAACACATTAGACATGCCCACGATCCTGCTAGCTGAAAGGCTGGAGAGGGGGGATGGAGATCATGATGGGATAGGGTCTGGTTAAGTGTGCTTGTACTACCCCCATGGAATAAATAAGGTTAAAAAAAAATCAGAGGGTCCAGCTGTGGCATACAGTTAAGGCAGCTGGATCGTATATGGCCAACTGTGTGGTTTGAGTCCTAGACCTGGTGGCTTGAATAACATGCCTGGGGAAGGGTGAGAAGAAGAAAATCAAGGGGGAAAAGAAAGAAGCAAAACATTTAAGGGACACAAAAATGCAAAATTATCTGTTGATGATAACATATATAATAATTTAACCGGCCTCTATACAGTGTATTTATGCTGGGAAAATTCATTTTGCAAGATGTAATGATATAGTGACAATGTATAAAAAATAGTAAAAATAATAATAAAGGAAAACATGCCAGGTGCATGTATGTGCCTGCCCAAAATCTCAAAAAGAGAATGGAAGAGAAAGGATTGTGACATGGCCATCCTCCCATGAGGGGTTCTTTCTTACTTCCCTTCTTTCCTTCTGTCTTTCTGTCTGTCTCCAGTAAGCACACATGTCCACTAGCAAAGGGTTGGCTCAGGTCTCTCAGCAAATTGTTCGAAGATATTAATCATCACAATGCAAAGTTTCTTTTGGTTAAAACAGAGATATTTGTGAATAAAGCCTGTGAGTTACCTAAAAAAATAAAAAAAAAAGAAAGAAAGAAAAGGAGGTGATCACAATCTCTAGGAATTGGGTCCAAGAATGTGCATTTTAAGCAAGCTCTTAAGATTCATACTTTGGGACCAGCAGTTAGCGTAATGGCTATGTCGCTGGACTCCCACATAGTCGACCACAGTTCGTGTCCCGGACCCGGTGGCTCACACCGGGCACATGTGCGTGCGTGTCCAAGATCCCGAGAGGAGAATGGAGGAGAAGGGATTGCAGTGTGGCCATCCTCCCTGGGGGGTGATTTCTCACTTTCTTTCTCTCTGTCTCTCTGTCTCTCTCTGTCTGTCTGGCGAGTGCACATGCCCTATAGCAGAAACCTCTCAAAAAAAAAAAAAGTTGGGAACCAGCAGTTAGCGTAATGGCTATGTCGCTGGACTCCCACATAGTCGACCACAGTTCGTGTCCCGGACCCGGTGGCTTAAAACTCACGCCAGGCGCATGCACGTGCGTGTCCAAGATCCCAGGAGGAGAATGGAAGAGAAGGGATTGCGGCGTGACCATCCCCCCTGGGGGGTGATTCTTGCTTTCTGTCTCTCTGTCTCTCTCTGTCTGGTGAGCGCACGCGCCCTATAGCAAAAACCTCTCCCCCCCCCAAAAAAAAAAAAAAGTTAAAACAACAGAAATTTATTCTCTCACGATTCTGAAGGCAGAAATCCAAAATCCAGCAGAGCTTTGCTCTCTCTGGGGGGCCTAGAAAGAGAATCTTTCATTTGCCTCTTGTGGTTTGTAGTGGCTATTGATGCGCCTGACCTGGCAATGGGTTCACTCTGGCCTATGCCTTTACCATCACACTGCTGCCCCTCCTTTGTTTGTCTTAAATCTCCTGCCTTTCTCTGATGAGGACATTTGTCATTGGGTTTATGGCCACATGTATGATCCCAGACGAACTCATCTCAACACCCTTGACGTAATTACATTTTCAGAGACTTCTTTTTCGGATAAGGTCATGTTCACAGTTTGGAGGTCAGGACACAAATATATTTGGGAGCAGGCATTCATCTCATTAAAAAGGCCGTTGTTCTCCTGTGGCCCCAACAACTCATTTCTAAGTCTCAAAGACAACATCACTT
The DNA here is from genome assembly GCF_000334495.1 of Tupaia belangeri chinensis. Classification (NCBI taxonomy): domain Eukaryota; kingdom Metazoa; phylum Chordata; class Mammalia; order Scandentia; family Tupaiidae; genus Tupaia; species Tupaia belangeri. The sequence continues at coordinate 1,834,213 of NW_006206301.1, read as the reverse complement.
CTCCCATCCCACTTGTACCATTCTAGCCTCATTCCATCATAGAAATCCCTTACTTAGAAACTTTTGAAGGTTTCCCACTTTGAAAACTGTAGAACTATATCAGAGCCTGGAACTTGGACTTCCTGTCGATACGTTGCCATATGTTTTCCATTCCTTCCTGTTTCTTCATTATTTGTACCTGACCCTCCCTGCACCTCTTACCATTACCCTCTCTGTTCCTGCCTTCTCCCTGAGCCCACTCACCACTGACCCTGCTCTCCACCACCTAAGACCCAAACACCCTCAAAGTCCGTTTGAGGTCCTCCCTTCCTATGAGAGCTTTGCTGCTCTTTCTCATTGGGCATGATCTCTGAGCTTCTGCATCTTGTTCTATCTTGTGTCATGCCTGTACTGCCATTATAATGGCTCTAGATGCTCAGTGTCCTTACGTCAGAGACTGTGAGGGACAGTGTTGTATGGTAATAACAAGGCCTCTGAACCAGTCTGCCCACTCCAACTTGGGTCACTAATTAGCCACGTGTCCTTAGATGGGTTGTTTAATCTGTCCTTGCTGTAGTTTTCCATCATAAATGGGATTATAAAAACTCTTTCCTAGGGTACTTGTGAGGACCAAATGAGATATATGGAGAGTGCCAGAAATATAGTAAGCTTGCAATAATTAACTGTTCTTATTGTCTTAATAATTAACTGACAGCTCGGGCTTCTGTAAGTACTAAATAAGTACTTAAAGAATTTAATTGTCAAATTCAAACCAAACAGGTGGCCTTTTTCTGCCTAGACCTCGTATTTACCAACTGTAGTGGTTATGATGCATTTTCAGTGAGAATAACCATTAACCAACTTTCCTCTCCTTTGCTGGTTGTAAATAGTGTTAGAAATTCGATTGTATTGTTCTTTTCAAACTGTTCTTTTATATCCAGTGGATAAATGGTGGTTAAATATGGTTTTCATTTTTAGTGATTACTGTCATGTAAACTAGCTGGTAGCCAAATACTAAATAAGCCTGAAGTAATCTGAGTAAAGATTTTCATTTTTGTGATATCCATTAATAGGAGCACAAGTCTAGGAAAAGAAAGGGCCTTTGACAGCTGCCAATAATGACTTATAGATTTCTTTTCTGACTAGAATAATGTCCATAAAGATGAATGCCCTGTGGCAAATCCCACTGAAAATAGCTTTAGTAGTGTACACTTGCTTCATAATTCAAGATCCACACTAGTGGGGAGAGGGAAAGGGTTATAGGTAGAGAACATGTCTTGCTCTTAGGGATGCCCCACTCTGAAAGACCCTGGGATGGAGGGGATTAGAAGGTGGGTGGTCTTGAACCTAAGACCAGTTGGTGAGCATAGTTCTAAAGAGGATTTGAAATGTATTTTTCAAAACACCAGACCCAGAGCTCATGGTAAGACACAGTACAGGAATGTGAGCAGAGCTCTGAATTAAAACCGGATTTTGAACAAACTGCAGAGGAGTTGCTATAATTGAACTCAGCCACTCCATGAGATCGGAAGGCCAAGTTAATCTGCCCCAGTGCAGGGGCTGTGGTTGTATAAAGCAGAGACATGATTACTCTGATACTGGGCTTGGGTGTTGAGTTTTTGGATCTCTTTCACAGGATTCTTTGGAATTTACATGGGGTTTTATAAAGCAAACCTAAATACAAGCCATTTTCAACATATTGTCAGATTTTTTTTCTAGACGTACACAAAATCTCCAGCTAACAAATGAATTTTGCTTATTTATGAATCATTTATTCTGGAACTTGGTGTACATTTTCCCCATGGAAGCAGTGATTAAGTTAACTTCAAGGATAATGGGGGGGAAAGCAAATTTAATCTATAATGTTGCCAAAATTAATACAATAGCAATAGGAATGTTTTCTAAAACTTTTTTTTGCTAGTCTGCCCTGTCTCAGCTGTCCACAGGAAGCATCCTACCACACAGCAAGAAGCCTAAGAACTGGAAAAGAATTGCCAAACTAGTAGTTTTTTTTTTTTTTTGAGAGATTTTCACTGTAGGGCGCGTGCGCTCACCAGACAGACAGAGAGAGACATAGAGACAGAAAGCGAGAAATCACCCCCCAGAGGGGATGGTCACACCGCAATCCCTTCTCCTCCATTCTCCTCTCGGGATCTTGGGCACGCACGCACATGCGCCCGGCGTGAGTTTTAAGCCACCGGGTCCAGGACACGAACCGCGGTCGACTACGTGGGAGTCCAGCGACATAGCCATTACGCTAACTGCCGGTTCCCCAAACTAGTAGTTTTCATCTCTCTCTCTCCAAGTTTCTTCTGCTATGTAGGCTTATCTGTTAGCTAAAAGCTGAAGCTGGGGGCTGGCAGAGGCTGAGGTAATTAAAGCGCTGGATTCCCGCATGACTGACTGTGGTTTGAGTCCTGGATTTGGCGGTTTACTTTCTCTCTTTCTCTCTCTCTCTCTGTCTCTCTGGTCAAGTACATGAATAAAATTAAATAAATGATTCTTTAAAAAAAGGAAAACCTGAAGCTGTCAGAAGTTTATGGGCACTGTCAGTGGTAGCTTCCTTTGAAAGAGGTGAAGTTTGTGACAACTTCTCTTTCAACTGACATAGGACTTCTAGTGTTCACAGTGTAATAATTATAATTATTTTTAAAATAATAACAAATGCATATTTAGCAGTTACTACATACCACACATGGTTCCAAGTGTTTTATATTAATATATATTTTTATTTATACTTTTAATTTAAATTTATCTTATACATTTAATCACTGTACATCACTTAGCTTGTAAATTGAGTTTACCCAACCTAATTACACTTTGCATCAGTACAGCTGAGGATACAAAACACGTTATCATCAACAGATAATCATTTTTGTGTCCTATAAATGTCTTGACTCTCTATTTTTCTCCTTAATTTCTTTCCTTACACTCTCCCTCTTCTCGCATCCTCTTCCCATTGACTCAAGTATCCATAACCATTTTCAATTCTTCTATGTCCTCTAATCTTTCAGTTTCTACCATTAAATGTGGATAGTCAGTGTATGTTAAGTGGAGACATTCAATATCTCTCTTTCATATTTGTCTTGCTTCGTTTGGCAGTAAATCTTCCATATTCATCTACTTTCTATCAAAAACCAGAGTCTTGTTTTTTATGGCTGAGTAGTAATCCATAGAGTATATGTGCCACACTTTTTCAATCCATTCATCTGTTCATGGACATTTGGCTTGGATCTATGTCTTAGCAATTGTGAATAATGCTGCAATAAACAGCTGTGCAAGAACTTTTCCAGCTGAGCATTTTCCTATCCTTTGGGTAGAAACCCAGGAGGGGAATTGCTGAATCATATGGTAGTTCTATTTAATTCACCTAATCTTGATAGCTCTGTGAAATGTGTTGTCGCCATTTGCTAGATAAGGAAACCAAAACATTAGAGAGATTTAGAGAAGTGCTAAAATCAAATAGCTAACAAAAAGCTGCCCAAGATTCCAACCCAAGCAATTTAGCTCAAGTATAAGTAGATATGGCCCAGCCACTTATCCTTCCTTGTCAAATCTTTGATGCATTTCTCTAGTTATTTCCATACTTTGCTTATAATGCTTTGTTACGAATGCAAGAAAATAAGCTATACATATATCATGTTCCTAGATAATATACCCTCACTGCCCACCATCGCATTGCCTGGAACTGCCATTGGCCTAGCATTTCCCTAGCTCTTGTTTGGACCTTGGCTCTTGATTGGTGATTGGTGATCCTTTTCCAGAATGGATGTTTTCTTTGATGGTTATTGTAAACAAGATTGTTTTCTTAATTTCTCTTTCAATCTTTCAGGTAGTTCATTATTTGGTGCACATAAATCTACTAATTGTTGTAAGTTGATTTTGTCCCCTGCAACTTTACTGAATTCATTAATCAGCCCTAATAGGTATTTGGTGGATTCTGTAGATTTTCTATATGTACGATTAGGTCATCTGTAATGAGGGACAGCTTGGCTTCTTCCTTTTCAATTTGGATGCCCTTATTTTCTTTCTCTTGCCTAATTGCTTTAGATAAGACTTTTGGTATTAAATGGAATAGGAGTGGAGAAAGTGAACATTCTGTCTTGTTGCAGTTCTTAAAGAAAAAGCTTTCACCTTTATCCCATTAGTAAGATATTAGCTGTGAGTTTGTCATATATGGCCTTTGTGTTGAAATATGTGCCTTCTATACTTAATTTGTTGACAGAATTAATCATGAAGAGCCGTTGCATTTTATCAAATGCTTTTTCTACCAAAATTTGTATGATCATATGGATTTTATCTTTCATTCTTTTGAAGCTATGTATCACATTTATTGATTTCCATATGTTGAGCTATTCTAGCACACACACACACACACACACACTGGAATGTTCTGCCACAAAAAAAAGAACAAAAAATAAAAAACAGATGAAATCTTGTCCTTTGAGGCAACATGGAAAAGCCTGAAGAAAATAATACTAAATAAAATAAGCCAGGCACTGAAAGACAAATACTGTATGTTTTCATTGATTGGTGAAAGTTACAGTAGTTGATTGAATAGAAGTGGAAAGTAAAAGAGTGGATACCAGAAACAGGAAGGGGAGGGGGCTAGGGGAATAGGAAAAACTTGGTTAACAGCTACAAGAGAGCAAGTAGAAAAGTGGAATGAGGGACCAACAGATGGTTTAATGGTTACATTGCTGGATTCCCACATAGTCATCCGTAGTTCGAGTACCAGATCCGTCAGCCCACAACTCATCTGGGCACATGTATGTGCATGCCCACGATCCCACGAGGAGAATGGAGGAGAAGGGGTTGTGGTGTGTGCAACCCCAGGGGGTGGGGCCCTGGTGGGGAATGATTTCTCACTCTGTCACTCAGGTGAGCACACACGCCCTATACTAAAAATCTCTCTCTAAAAAAGAAGAAAGAAAAAAGAAAGAAAGAAGGAAAGAAAAATAAAAGTAGAATGAGATATAGAGTACTGTAGCACAATGAAGAAGCTGTAGTTGGTGATGATTCAATCTAGACCCCAAAATAGGTAGAAGAGGAAATTTCAGGTGTTCACAACCCAAAGAAATTATTAATTTTTGAAGTGGTATCTGTGTTTAGTGCCTTGATTTGATCCATTAAACATTGTATAAGTGTATTTTTTAAAATCACATTGGACCCCATAAATATGTACAAATATTATATCAGTTAAAAATTATTTTCAGGGGGCCAGCAGATGGCGTAAGGTACTGGACTCCCACGTGGCTGACAGTGGTTTGAGTCCCAGACCCAGAGGCTTGAAACTCACACGAGGCACATGTGTGTGCATACCCAAAATCCTGAGAGGAGAATGGAGGAAAAGGGATTGTGGCATGGCCATCCCCCTGGGGGTGATTTCTCACTTTCTCTCTCTCTGTCTCTCTGTCTCCAGTGAGTGTATGTGCCCTATTGCAAAAATATCTCCTTAAAAATATTTTTTAAAAATACATGATGAGTGGGGGACCAGCAGTTAGCGTAATGGCTATGTCGCTGGACTCCCACGTAGTCGACCGTAGTTCGTGTCCCGGACCCGGTGGCTTAAAACTCACGCTGGGCACGTGTGCATGCGTGCCCAAGATCCCGAGAGGAGACTAGAGGAGAAGTATATATATATAAAGCAACTGGCTTGGACTTATTAAAAAATGCTATGTTATAAAAGTGAGGGTGAGGATGGAGAGATTAAGGAAGAGGGTCAGGAGAAGGAAGAAAGGAAAGAAGGAAGGAAAGGAGGAAGGAAGGAAGGGAGGGAGGGAGGGAGGAAGGAAGGAAGGAAGGAAGGAAGGACAGAAGGAAGGTGTATATTAAAGGATTTTAAAGAGACAAAACAACTAAATGTATTATGTCATCAGAAAAGTCATGACATATTTTTCCATTTTTCGACACAAAATGTGTCATGGCTTTGCCGATGACCCAATAAATGTAACGGGATTCTTGATCAGCTCTATTTTTTAACTGTGAAGTTAATTGTGGAAATTTAAACATTGACTGTGTATTGGATGATAGTATTAAATGCAGCAGTGGTATTGTGGCTATAAAGAAGAATGCCCTTGTTCTTAAGAGGCTATAGTGAAATATTTAGGGATGAGATGCCATGATGTTTGTAGGTTACTTTCCAGTATTCAGGGGGAAAATGTATGTGCATGTATTGTGTGTGTACAGATATATTAAGAGAAGAATAGAAATGTCAAAATACTAGTAATTGGTAAACTGAGTTGAATGGTATAGAAGTATGCATTTTATTATTACTTTAGCTTTTCTCTACATTTGAAAATGTTCAGAAATACAATGGTCATAATAAAGAAAATGAACAGAAGAGGGGGAATATTAAGGAAAACAATCTTTAAAAATAGTAATGAGAGCCGCCAGCCCTGTGAGACCCAGCATTTCTTGAACACATGGATACTATTTGCATAGTGTGTTCTGTATGACTACAGTTAGTAAACTAATAATGGCACAAGGCTAAGTAGACACTCGTGGACTGAAATAGACCGCCAAAGGACCTTGCATATATAACAGTTTCTCACATGATAAATCAACAAGTACGGGCAGGATTAATCATGAAGTCATATTTGGATTAATTCTTAGCAATTATTGAAGAGAACTTCACCTTTTCTCTCAAAACAAACCCTGAAGTAAATTATACTGGTGTTATGCTTTAGATAATTATTTTGTCCCCTAAAGGCTCATGTTTTAGAACCTGATTTTATTGGGTGATGATTAGATAGCCCCAGAAAAGTCATGTGTTGAGACTTGGTTTTATCGTAATGGTGTTAAGTGAAAACTTCATTTCTTTCTGGTATGACAGGGTTGGGCCTTCGCACATGATAGTCATTTAGGCAGGGTCCCATGATTGAGTTCTGGTGTGTTTGTAAGGAGAGAAAATGAGGCAGATGGGGCCACACAGATACAGACCAGAGCAAGGAGACCGTGCAGACGGCAGCTCTGCTCAAGATCCTGCCCTCTGCCACATTGAAGCCTCACTAGGAGTTGACCCCTAGAACATGGACCTCGAAACCATGAACTGAATAAACCTCTATTTTTATGAATCAACAACTTCCAGATATTTCTGTTAGCAATGCAATAACAGACTAAGACAATCAGATAGAAAGTTAAAAAAGACCACATGCACACATATACATATACAAGGAAAAAGAAATGTATAATTATGATCAATAGTATTCTAAGCCTAAATAGAATAAATCACAAAAAAACATAAATTTTATCTATAAAAATTATAACCTTATTACTTAGCAAATTAAACTATGTATATTAGACTACATTTTCATCACTTGTCATTTTACTCTCTAGAATTACCCAAAAAGATAAACATTCCAACAACTATATTTTACAGTTTTTCTTTTTTAGTTGTTTATTTATTTATTTATTTGCAATCATTCACTGTTCATCAATACAGTATAAAAAATGAGATTTTCCACCTAGTATACATTATATATTGACTCAGTCTAGGATATTACCATACATGTGATCAACAAATAATTTTCTATTTCTTATTTCTTACATATTTGGCTCTCCCCCCCCCCCCCTTGATTCCCTACCTCTCACCTTCTGCCACCCTCTGTGCCTTCTCCCACACTGTCTCTGGTATGTACAGTTCTTTTACATGCCTTTTTTTTTCACATTTTATTGATTCACTAAAGATACTAATTAACTTAAATACTTTCAAAAGCAAGCACAGCTGATATATACATATTTATGAACACATTTGCGACTTAAACCTCAGTGAGTAAAGTGAACATACTATAAAGTAGCACCTCGCTCGAGCTATATCACTTACTGTAGTCCTTAAATGGGTATTAGTGGGCATTTTAATGCATTTTTTAATTTAAAAAAGTTTTAGTTTTAATAGATAAAAATTAAAAAATGTTAAGAGAAATTTGCTTAAAACTTAAAGCCAAGAGAAAACTTAGGATTCAGTTCAAATAATAGGTAGATGTACCTATCAATAGTTCAAGAGAAGACGAAAATCTTTAAATGTGGAAATCAAAGCATTGAAGAAAATCAGTAATGTTTTAGTCTGAAGTAAAAAAGTTCTATTTCACTAGTTCAAACTCACATAATTAATCTCTCTTCTATTCAAGTTGCAGTGTTACTGTTGACTGATCTTTCCATTTAAACTCTGAAAGTTAACATTCAACTCTGAACTTGTCCTGCCCATAGGCTGGCCAGTCTCTTGGTTGTTTCTTGTACTCTTATCTGTGTGTTCGACTTTAGTTTTTCTGGTATAGCACTCCCTTCAGCACTTCTTAGAAAGCTGGTCTGGTGTTAGTAAATTCTTTCAGATTTTGTTTATCCGAGAATGTTTTTGTCCTTTTTTGCCCATATAAAAGATAATCTCGCTGGGTATAGTATTCTTGGTTGAAATTGTTTTTCACTTAATATTTTGAATATATTTTTCTATTCTTTCCTTGCTTTCATTGTTTTTAATGAGAGGTCCAGTGTTAGCCTTATGGGATCCTATGAAAGTAACTTGATGTTTCTCTTACCAATTTTAGTATCTTGTCTCTGTCTGTGGTTTTGGTCAATCTGGCTATGATGTGCCTTGGGGAAGATCTCCTTGGGTTGATTCTGCATAGGGTCCTTTGTATTTCTTGGGTCTGGATATTTGAATGCCTCTCTAGGTTTGGAAAGTTTTCTTCCAGCATTTCATGAAATATATTAAAAGGCCCTTAGTATCCACCTTCTGGGATACTGATGATCTGGATGTTTGGGCATTTAATGGTATCTAGTATTACTCATGTTATTCTCATTTTGGGAGGTTATTTTCTCAGTCTTTTGTAATTTCTCTAGGTCATAGGTTCTATCTTCTACACCTGAGATAGCATATTCTGCATGATCTAATCTGCTTTTGATATTTTTCAGCAGAAGTTTTGATTTCCAAAACTTTGTATTACAGCCTTAATCTCTAACAATTCTATTTGATTCTTTTTTATGATGTGTATCTCCTCTTTCAGATCATGGAAGAACTTCACTTCCTGGAATTTGCTGTCTCTTTTCTCCCACATCTTCTGGAATTTGTTGTCTCTATTCTCTTGCATCTCTGTTAGCTTTGTCAGTATGAATATTTTAAATTCTTTATCTGACCTTTCCATGAGTCTCCTTGTATTCTTTGTGGAGGAAGAGGAGTTAGTCTTTTCCATTAGAGGACAGGTATTTTCCTGGTTTCTCATATTTCTTGAGCCTCTGTGGTGGTTTCTGGTCATCTGATGAATTATACGTTTTTCAGGGAGAAAGTGCTGCCTTTCAGCTGTCAACAGAACCAAATAGGAAACCTGGACTCATACCCCAACCTTGCAGTAACAAGGCAGTATCCCCCCCTTCCTCTGCCAGAGGTATGTCAAATAAAAGCAATTTTAAAAAGAAAAAAAATTATCTCTATTTTAATGATGTCCAAAGTGTCATAACATAATTCAAAAATGTCCAACTTTGAATTCAAAACAATTTAAAATACAAAAAGCCAGGAAGATCTCAGACTGAAAAAAAAAAATACAGGCCAATACAAAAATGACAGAGATACTGGAATTATCTGATAAAGATTTCAAAGCCATCATGGTAAAAAAAATTCTTCAATAGGAACATGTTAAAAACAAAAATAGAGAGGCTCAGCAAAAAGAAGTGGTCTCTGCTGAGAAACATTGGAGACTAAAGATTTCTCATGTAGTGACAAAAGAACTATTAATCCAGCATCAATACCCAAAGAAAATATCCTTCCATAACAAGTTACAAATCTAGGCATTCTCAGATAAAGATAATTTAAGAGAATTTTATCACCAGCAAACATACCCTAAAATAATGGTTGAAAGTTCTCCAAATGATAAAAGAAGAAACTGAAATATCAGGAAGGAAGAAAGAATATGGTAAGCAAACATATGTGTAAATGCAATTATTTTTCCTTCTCTTGAGTTTACTAAATTATGACTGATGGTTGAAGCAAAAAAATATAATAATGTCAGATGTAGTTCCAAAGATATAAAGAAATATTTAAGACAATTAAAAATTAGGGAGAGTAAAGGCACATAAAGGGAGGCCAGATTCTATATTTCAGTTGAACTGTAAAGGTGATGAAATCATAATGTACTATCTGGAGCAACAACAAAAAATTGCACAAAGAGGTATACCCAAAACACTGTAGATGAGTGAAAATAAGATTCTTAAAAATGTTCAACCCAGGGAACCAGCAGTTAGCGCAATGGCTATGTCGCTGGACTCCCACATAGTCGACCGCAGTTCGCGTCCTGGACCCAGTGGCTTAAAACCTACGCCGGGCGCGTATGCATGCATGCCCAAGATCCTGAGAGGAGAATGGAGGAGAAGGGATTGCGGCATGGCCATCCCCTCTGGGGGGTGATTTCTCGCTTTCTGTCTCTCTGTTTCTCTCTGTCTGTTTGGCAAGTGCACGTGCCCTATAGTGAAAAACCTCTCAAAAAAAATTTTTTTTTTCAACCCATAGGAAGGTGAGAAAAAGGAAACAGAAATTTTTTAAAAAGAGAAAAAGTGAAACAAACAAACTGTATCTTGAGCCAAAAATAACCTTAAAATTTTTCATTAAGATCACAGTATATTTTTCCATCTCAGTGAATTTAAACTAGAAATGTATAATAGGAAAATAACAAGAAAATAACCAAACACTTGGAAACTAAATAACGTTCCTCTATAAACCTATGAATCAAAGAAGTCTCAAGGTACATTTGAAAATGCATTACACTAGACAAAAATATAAATGAAATTTTTAGGGCACAGGTAATGCAGTGCTGAAAGGGAAATTTATTGTATTAAGTGCACATATTAGTAAGAAGGAAAAGTCTCAAATTAATAATCAAAGGACCCTGGGACCAGCAGGTGGCATGGTGGTTAAGGTGCTGGACACTCCCACATGGCTGACCACGGTTCAAGTCCTGGACCTGGTGGCTTGCTTTTTCTCTT
>NW_006206301.1:1801212-1823253 GCF_000334495.1 Tupaia belangeri chinensis | reverse complement strand
GTCTACGTGTCTCTCTCTGGTCAAATTAAAATAAGTTAATGAATAAATAAAATTAAGTAATTCTAAAAAAAATAATAATAATCAAAGCACCCACCTCGAAAACCCAAAGCAAAAATAATAATAATAATAATAATAATAAAATCAATAAAAGGGCACAATATACATCGAGCAAACAAAAGGAAAGAAATAATAAAGAGCATAAATAAATGAAGTTGAAAAAAGAAAATTAATGAAATAAAGATCCGATTCTTTGAAAACATTAATAAAATTGACAAACCATTTCTGCTCATTCAATTCTACTCATCTCTTCCAATAAAATTAAAAATAAGAGCAGAGTTGCCAATTCATTCTATGAAGCTAGTATTATTCTTCTACCAAAACCAGACAAAAACACTACAAAAATAACAAAGAAATACCTCTTATGAATATAGATTCAGAAATCTTTAATAACATATTGGCAAATATAGTTCAGCAATTTATAAAATTAATAGTACATTATGACCAAATAAAGTTTATTCCAGGGATAAAGACTGATTCAGTGTTTGAAAATCAAGCATGTAATCCACCATTTTTACAGACTAAATTGAACAATGTCCCTGCACAATTGGAAACAAAGCAAGAATTTTTGCTTGTTCTACATGCTGTTAGAAGTTCTAGCCAGTGCAGTAAATGAGCTAAAAGGCATACAGATGGGAGAAAAAATAATAATAATAAGCATTCTTTATTTGCATATGACACAATTATCTATGTAGAATATTCTAAGGAATCTATAAAAACTTCTTAGAGTTAGAAAGTAAGTTAAGCATGATCACAAGATATAAAATAAAGATACAAAAATAAACGATATCCTTTATACTAGTAATGTACACTGTAATTAAAAATACAGTGGAAAAAAGGATATAGATAGGTGTAAATCTAGCAAAACATACACAGGACTGATATGACAAAACTGTAAAACTTATGAAAATCAAAGAAAAACTATAGAGAGAGATATACTATATTTATGAATTGGAAAACTCAACATATTAAAGATGTCAATTCTCTCTAATTGATATATAGTCTTAATGCAATTGCTATCAAAATCCAAGCAAGGTATTTTGTACAGACAGACAAAATTATTCTAGGGCCAGCATCATAGCCTAGTGGTAAGGGAGTTGGATCCCACATACCAACTGCAATTAAAATCACAGCACCAGTGACTCGAGAAACATTCTATGCACACATACATGTTTGGGGCCCCAAATCCCAACAGGATGGAGCAATGAATCAGAAAGCATTGCAGTATGACCACATCCCATTGGAGGGTGCTTTCTCCTTCCCTCTCTGTTTCTATGTCTCTCTCTCTCTCTCTCTGAGGAGTGCACACAACCTCTGGCAATTAAGAGAGAAAGAGAAAGAAGAAAAAGAAGTTATTCTAAAGGTAAAAGAAGTAGAATTAGTAAGCAGTTTTGGAAAAGATTAAAGTGGGAGCAAAAATTTCAAGACTTACATAACTATAGTAATTCAAACTGTGTGCTATTCATGGAGAGAGAGATATCTAGATCAATAGGACAGAATAAAGAACCCATGAAAAGACAAATAGGCCTGTTTTTTGACACAGTAGTAAAAGAAATTCAATAGAAAAAAATAACATTTCACAACAAATGATGGTAGAGCAACTGGATATACATAGTCACAAACAAAATAAAATCAAACAAAAAAGTAAAAAAACCTTGACATAAATCTCACTCCTTTACAAAAATTAACTCAGAATGGACCGTGGACTAATATATAAAATGTGCAACTATAAAAATAAAGAGAATAACAAGGGAGAATTTGAGGGACTGGATGTCTTAGAATTGACAGCAAATGAATAGTCCATAAAAGAAAAATTATACATTTTACTTTATCAAAATTAAAAACATGTACTGCAAAACAGCATGTTAAGAGGATATAAAAACAAACTATAGAATGTGAGAAAATATTTGCAAACCACATATCCAACCAAAGACTAGTACCTGAAATATGTTAAGTTTCTCAAAATTCAACAATAAAAAACAACTTATCTAGAAAATGGGCAAAGGACATGAGTAGACAGTTCATCAAGATATATAGCAGATAGGAAATAAACACACAAAAAGATGTTCAGGCCCAACCTGGTGGCACAGTTAGTGGCAAACTGAACTGCAGTGCTGTGACCACATGCCTGACTACAAGTTTGCATTCCCAGGTCAGCTTAAAAACATGCCAGCATGAGCATGCATGCCCAAGATACTGAAGAGACAGAGTGCCATAGGAAGCCGACCACAGTTTGATGAGAACTTTTCAAAGATGCCTCTTCTACACCATGCATACACACATGCTCTCTCCATGAATAAAATAGGTGGACTTGGAAAAAAAAAAAAAAAGAATGTTCAAGATCATTAGCCATCAGCAAATGCAAACTAAAACTACAAGATATCACCACATCTATTAAAATGACTATAATAAAAAAATAGTGACAACACCAAATACTAGTGAGAAATACTAAAAAAATTGGATCACTCATTATTACTGATAGAAATATATTTCTATCATGGTTGTCAGAAAATCCATGACACATTTTTTTCTATGATTTTATATGCAAAACTGCATCATGACTTTTCCAGCATGATGTTATAGTGATTTTGAAAAGCAATTTCTTTAAAAACTAAATATGCAACTACTGTATGACTCAGTAATTGCACCCCTGAGCTTTTATCCCAAAGAAATGAAGGCTTATGTTCAGACAAAAACCTGTGTGTGAATGTTTATAGCCTTTTTATTTGTAGCAGCCCAAATCTAGAAATAGAACAGTTGTTCTTCAGTGGTTGAATGGTTAAACAAACTACGGTACATTCACACTCTGGAGTGCTACTTAGCAGTTAATAGGAAGTGCTAGTGGATTATGCTGAGTAAAAATTGTCAATCTCCAAATGTTGCATTCTGTTTGATTCCATTTATATATTACTTTTGAGATAACACTACAGAAATGGAGAACAGGGGTTAAGGAGAGTGGAGATGAAGGAAGTGGGCATAGCCATAATAGAACAGGAGGGTCCTTGTGATGGAAATGTTTCCTCTTGACTGTATCAATATTAATATATTGGTTCTAACATTGTAAAATCTTTTTACTAGACATTACTATTGGGAGAAATTAGATATATGGTATAGAGTCTCTCCACATTATTTCTTATAACTTAATGTGAATCTACAGTTATCACAAAATTAAGTTGATTTAAAATGGCTGAGTAAGGGACTGGGCAGTAGCAGCAGTAAAACTTGATGTTCTGAGAGACAGACATACATGGGAAGGTTGCTGATTCATGTTTGGAGACCTCCCTGCATATACCTGGGCACTCACATGCCCATGGTCTGAGTGGGCTGAGGGTGGGGGTGGATTGTGGTATTAGGAGCTGTCAGTCTAAGAAAGGAAACTGAGGTAAAGTGAAATAAGCCAAGATGAATTTATTCAGTCCGAAATGTGGACAACCATCTGGATACACAGTATCCAAGTTACCCTGAATGATATGTGTTGAGGTCTTACAGAATGTAAGGTAGTTTTAAAGGTAAGAAGTCATGCATTAGAAGGGGGAGTAATTAAAAATCTTTCATTGGTCAAAAGCTATCCCAAAAAGTCTGGTATAGCAGTGATTGGCTAAATCTATGGTAAGAGGAAGAGTATAATTCCATGATCATTTTGGGATCAGCATGAAAGTTAATATTGTAAAACAATTTAAAGAGAGAAACAGTAGTTACATTGTTTAAGAATTGCTTAATTGCTCAGACAAAGTAGGTAAATAATTTTCTTTGGGGGCAGGACAGGCTTGAGAGACAGACAAGAGCTCATGAACTTTGTCCAGGTATGTTAACATCTTTCGATCCTAAACTTAGGGAGATGTTGAAGACAGCTGTTCTCTTACTTAGTAGTTTTAGTCTACAGGCTGATCAGGAATATTGGAGCAAAGTCTTTCCTGTTTGCGGAGAGTATAAGAACTCAGACTAAGAAGTTTCTACACAGAAGAGGACACAGTTACAAATGTGAATCGACAACCCTCAGAATGGGAGAATATTTTTGTACAATATGCCTCAGACAAGGTACTGATAACCAGAATACACAAGGAACTATGAGAAAAAAAAATGATTAACCCAATTAAAAGATGGGAAAATGAGCTGAACAAAAATCTGTCTAAGGAAGACATATGAACAGCCAAAAAGCATATGAGGAAATGCTCAACATCCCTCATCATAAGGGAGATGCAGATTAAAACCACAATGAGATATTCCTAACCCCTGTCAAAATGGCAAAGATTAAAAATATAAAAAGTAATAAGTGTTGGCGGGGATGTGGTGAAAAGGGAACTCTCCTACACTGTTGGTGGGAATGTAAACTGGACTCTCCTACACTGTTGGTGGGAATGTAAACTGGTTCAGCCACTGTGGAGAACAATATGGAGGCTCCTCAAAGATCTATAAATAGAACTACCATTTGCTCCAGCAATCTCACTTCTGGGTATCTACCCAAAGGACAGAAGAATGCTCAGTTGGAAAAGTGCTTGCACATCAATGTTTATTGCAGCATTATTTACGATTGCTAAGACATGAAACCAACCCAAATGTCCACAAACTGATGAATGAATTGAAAAAATGTGGCACATATACTCTATGGAATACTACTCAACCATAAAAAACAAGACCCCAGAATTTGATAGAAAGAGATCGGATATGGAGGACCTATTGCTGAGTGAAGTAACCAGGATATGAAAGAAAGATATTGTATGTGTCCACTTAGTATATACTGACTATCTGCACTTTATGGTAAAGATTGAAATATTGGAGGGCATAAAAGCAGTGAAAATAGTGATGATAAGACAGTGTGGAATGGGGTGGGAGAAGAGAAGTGTATGGAGAAGGATAACAAGACAACAAATAAAGAGGTATGACATTAGTGGGACACAGATATGGTTTATTACCTGTTGATGATGATGTGTATAGTATTCTCAACTGGACCGGTCTGAGAAGTATTTCATGTTGGGTAAAGTCTTATTACAAGAAAAATGATAAATAGTAATTGAATTAAAAATAATTTGAATAATAATAGTATGGGAAAAAATGAAAAGCTGATGATGGTGGATGATGATGATGGGGATTTTAATGTCTTTGTATCAGCTGATATGCATGGTATTCCTTGTCGAAAAATAAATGTAATACACTGTAAAGTTATATGTGATTCAATGTAATATAAACAAGGTTATGATAATAATAAATTTTTAAAAAATTAAAAAAGAACTCAGGGGCAGATGTACATTCCAATATCAGTCACTTCAGCATGTTTGAGTCTGGTCTCTTAAACTATCCCCCAGCCATATTTTGGAAGAAATGGGCTCTTTTAATTGTTTTATTTCACAGACCTGTCAGGGTTACTGTCTTTCTCTGTCTTTCTGTCTCTGTCTTTCTCTGTTCCTCTCTCTCTCTCTCATTCACTCATGTAATTAAAAAAGAAATGCCACTCCTTTTCAGTATAGTTCTGTAAGTCCTAGCCAATGCAGTCAGACAAGAGAATGAAATAAAAGGTATTCAGGGAAAGAAGAGTTGAAATTACCTCTATTTACAGATGATATGATTGTACTTAGAAGATCCAAAAGTGCCCACACACAGACACACACAAAAAGCAAACAAACAAAAAAACTTTAAAAGTAATAAATTATACAGTAAAGTGGCAGGATACAAAATCAACTTACAAAAACCTGTAGCATTTCTATATACAAAAACAAGCAGACAGAGGCAGAACTGAACAAAGTAGTAATCCCATTTACCATAGCCACAAAAAGTATAAGATACCTAGAAATAAAACCAACCAAGGAAGTCAAAGATCTCTACAAAGAAAGTTAAGAAAATCTTAAAAAAAAAATTGAAAATGACACAAAAAAGTGGAAGGACATCCCTTGTTCCTGGATTGGGATAATTAATATAATAAAAACAGAAATTTTACTCAAATTATTCCACATATTTAATGAAATCCCTATAAAAATAAAAGACATTCTTTAGAGAGTTAGAAAAGACAATCACAGGATTTGTCTGGAATCATCAAAGACCCCATATTGCCAAAGCAATCCTACACAAGAAGAATAGAGTGGGTGGCATTTCACTTCCTGACCCCAAAATATATTACAAAGCTGTGATAATCAAAACAGCATGCATGGTATTGGCACAAAAACAGGCATGTGGAACAATGGAACAGAATAGAGACTCCAGAAATAAACCCCAAAACATACAGCCAACTGATTTTTGACAAAGAGTACCAGTGAACCCAGTGGGAAAATAAAAACTTCTTTAGCAAATGGTGTTGGAAAAATTGGATATCCACCTACAGAAAGATGAATCTGAACCCCTATCTATCGCCAGTCACAAAAATGAACTCATAGTGGATCAAAGATCTAAATCCAAGACCTCAAACTATAAAACTACTGGTGGAAAACATGGGAAACTCTGGGAGACATTGTGGTAGACAAAGACTTCTTAAATAAGACCACTAAAGAACAAGCAATAATGCCCCAAATAGACAAGTGGGATTACATCAGATTAAGAAGTTTCTGCATGGTAAGAGATACAGTAATTAATGTGAATAGACAACCCTCAGAATGGGAGAAAATCTTTGTATACTATGCCTCAGATAAGGGACTTATAACCAGAATACACAGGGAACTAGAGCATCTTACCTGAAGTGAAATGATTAACACAATCAAAAGATGGGAAAAGGAACTGAATAAAGAACTCTCTAAGGAAGACATAGGAAAAGCCAAAAAAGATATTAAAAATGCTCAACATCCCTCATCATAAGGGAAATGCAAATCTAAACCACAATGATATACCACCTAGCCCCAGTCAGAATGGCAAAGATTAAAAAAATAATAAATGATAAATGCTGGCGGGAATGTGGTATAGTCTACATGGCTGGTGTGACTTTAAATTGGTCCAGCCACTGTACAATATGGAAATTCCTCAAAAATCTACAGCTAGACCTACCATATGATCCATCAATTTCACTCCTGGGTATCTACCCAAGGGATAGGAGAACACTCAATCAGAAAAGTGTTTGCACATCTATGTTTATTGCAGCATCATTCACAGTAATTAAGACATGGAACCAACCCAAATGTCCACAAACAGATGAATGGATTGGAAAAGTGTGGCACATATACTCTATGGAATACTATTCAGCTATAAAAAACAAGACCCTGGCATTTGACAGAAAGTGGATGAATATGGAAGATTTACTGCTGAGTTAAGCAAGCCAGACTATGAAAGAGACTCAGCATAGTCCTGTCCACAGTCTATGATGGAAACTGATAGAGGACATAGAAGTATCAAAAATTGTTACAGATTCTGGAGACAATGTGGGAAGAGAGTGGGAGAGTGTAATGAAAGAAATCAAGGAGGCAAAACATTTATGGGACACAGAAAGGGGTTATTATCTGTTTATGATAACATGTTTTGTATCCTCAGCTGGACTAGTGTGAAGCATATTTATGTTGGGTAAATTTGTCTTACAAGCAAAGTGATATATAGGAATTAAATATATAGGGACTAGCAGTTGGTGTGATGGCTACATCTTTGGACTCCCATGTAGTCGACCACGGTTTGAGTCCCAGACCCAGTGACTTAAACTCATGCCGGGTGCATGTGCGTGTGTGCCCAAGATCCCAAGAGGAGAATGGAGAAGAAGGGATTGTGGCATGCCCATTCCCCCAGGAGGGGTGATTTTCTGTTTTCTGTCTCTGTCTTTCTGGTGAGCGTATGTTCCCTACAGCAAAAACCTCTCAAAAGAAAAAACATATATAAAATAAATTTTAAAATAATTAAAGAAAAAAGAAAAAAAAGAAAGGACTAGCAGGTGGTGTAATGGTTTGGTCACTGGACTTCCGCATGGCTCACTGAGGTTCTAGTCCCAGACCCAGAGACTTGAAACTCATGCTGGGCACGTGTACATACGTGCCCAAAATCCCAAGAGGGGTGTGTGTGGGGGGGGTGATTTCCTGCTTTCTCTTTCTTTCTGTCTTTCTGGTGGGCACACATGCCCTGTAGCAAAAATCTCTTCTAAAAAAGTTAAGAGAAAGAAGAGAAAGGGGGGGGAGGGGGAAGGGGGGAGAAGGGGAGAGGAGGGAGAAGTGGAGGGGGAGGAAGAGGAAGAGGAAGAGGGAAAGGTTTTTAAAATGGAGCTGAGTAGGCAGGCCTCTGTAGGATCACCAAACACACATCAGCAGCCTGTCTTGATTCTCTCCAGGAAGAACTAATGTAGTGCTCTGGGGTTCCACTTCGTTTTCTAATGGAGTCCTTTAGATTCTTTTGAGATGCTAATGTCATCGTGGACCATTAACTCAGCTGGAAAGATCATCATGTATTAGGGTTTTTGCTGGTCCATGCAGTTCAGTGAATTAAACTGTATGCCATCTTAGAGCACAGGCTATAGGTTGTTTGTGTACTCTTAGGGCTTACCACAAGATATTGCTAGCACACGTTAAACTTCAATAAATATTTGTTAGAGGGTTCAATGAGTAGATAATACCAGTGTTGCGATGGTAAATATTTCACAGCTAGTTCTCTGAGAGAAAAAGGAAGCCCTCATTTGTATCATCGGCGGATTTCTCTGGTGTAAATATGTCCATGCGGCCTATTTCAAGCTACTAACATGTTGTCTCTAAACGTAGGATAGGGAAGAGATATTAACAGTTGCCCTTCATGAGCTGGTATGAGCTGACCAAGCACACCAGTGAATAGAACTGAGTTAGTATGTGATGTTAAGTGCTTTTTTTTTTCTTGATGCCAACTTGATGTAATTGCAGTTAAAATTACAAAAAAAAAAAAAAAAATGAGCCTCAGATTATTACCTAGTTCTTTCCCAATGAACACTTAATACTGGTACAAGAGATTTGTTGAGCATCAGTATTTGACTCAGAGAAAACCTATAACCTCCAACTAGAAAAGAAAAATAAGACAGAATAGGGTTTTTCATTAGTGAATACAAACCTTTTGTATTCAGGTGGCTCACTGAGAAAAGTGCAAATGTCAGTGATTTACTGGTGTCCAGCTCAAGTTAGAAGCAATTGATTTTCCTGGTTACCTTTTTTATTTCTTCTTGAAGGTGATTTACTTATGGGAAATATGTCCTTTACTTAAAAGGACACAGTATATAAAGGTTTATTTTTAAAGGAATCTCAAGGAAGGAATCTCCACTTGGTTTATATACTGTGAGCTTGTTTCTTAGTATTAAGGCATCGCTTCTAACGTCTGAGTAATCACAGTTATCCACTGCTTGCTTTCAGTCTTACTGAATGGTTCTGCAGACCTTCTCATAGGCAGTATTTCTTCTCGCTCAATCCTACATCTGCTTGTAATCCACAAGCAAGGCTTGTGCTGTGACATACTATACACCCTGCGGCCACAATCTCTGCTTGCTTTGGCACGATTTGTTTATTCCAAAGATATCTGTACATTTGGGTTGCTGCTATAGGGATTTGAAGGGAGCTGAACTGTCCAAAAGAACCTCAGGAAAGCCAGTTGAGTTTCTTCAAAGCTCAAGCTGATTAGATCCAGCATTCTTAACATTTCTACTGTAAGCAAAAGAACACCTAGGGAAAGTGGTGTGATGACTCTGATTCCAGAGGGTTTCAAGGAGAGGGTAATTTTGAAAGTAGTAAAAAAGGCTGAGTAGAGAGAAGTGAAAAGATTTTTTTTATGAACTTCCATATAAAAATACACCTGGGGGAACCAGCAGTTAGCGTAATGGCTATGTCGCTGGACTCCCACGTAGTCGACCGTGGTTCACGTCCCGGACCCGGTGGCTTAAAACCCACGCCGGGCGCGTGTGCATGCGTGCCCAAGATCCCAAGAGGAGAATGGAGGAGAAGGGATTGCGGCGTGACCATACCCCCTGGGGGGTGATTTCTCGCTTTCTGTCTCTGTGTCTCTCTCTGTCTGGAGAGCACATGCGCCCTATAGTGAAAAACCTCTCAAAAAAAAAAATACACCTGGGATTTTTTTTTTTAAACATATTAGGGTCTGTTTCTTTGGAATTTAGCTGCTCAGTATTGTTTTGTTCTTGTTTTTTAGAGAGATATGTTTTTTGCTATAGGGCACATGGATTCACTGGAGAGAGAGAGAGAGAGACAGAAAGTGAGAAATCACACCCCCCTCCAGGGAGGTTGCCATGGTACAGTCCCTCTTCCTCCATTCTCTTCTTGGGATTTTGGGCACATGTGCACATGCACCCAGCATGAATTTTAAGCCACTGGGTTCAGGACTCAAAACATGGTCAACTATGTGACAGTTCAGCAGCATCACCATTATGCCACCTGCTGGTCCCAGTTGCTCAGTATTAATAAATTTGCAAAAATTAGCTTCAAAATTTCATAATCAAAATCACTTGTACCAGTTTCAGTCAAGAAACATGAGTGATTTTTTCTGTTTTTCTGTTTCCATGTTTTATTTAATAATGCATTATTGATTTTATGATTAAAAGTCAAACATGAGCAAAAGAATGAAGCTGAGGTATTGCTTTTATTTAAATTTTAATTATTCTGTTTATTTGTGTAGTGCCTTAGTGCCTGTCTGACACACGAAAATGTTGGTTCAAATGTTGGGTCGTCTGAAAAGGCATGACACATTTTTTGCATAGAAAAATACGTCAACACTTTTCCGATGACCCAATAGTTCTCACCCAGCCTAAGGCTGGTGTGCAAGAGTGAGAGATTTTGCTACTACTGAAACAAATAGTTCTATGTTGGGAAGTGAGAAAAGAAGGCCTTGGAAAGAAAGAAAGCTTTTACTTAAGTATGTTGTTACCTAGGGCCTACCAGAAGTCTGTGAAACTGGCCAGTTGCAGTGGCACACTGTTAGTACAGTGCTCCATGCTGCTGAAGCACGTGGGAAGTCCCAGGTTTGTGTTCCAAGGTCTCTGTTTACACTGGGCATATACACTCCCAGTGTGCCCTCCCTCTCACTCACTCTCTCTTTCTCTCCCCTTCCCCACCCCCTACCTCCCTCTCTCATGGAGATAAATAAACTTAAAAAAAAAAAATCTATGAAGCCAAATAGTCTAATGAACTGCTCACATACCCATAGTTCCAGATTAGTCACTTTAAAAGCCATCCTTACTCATTCTGCACCCCCAGCCTTCCTAGTATGGTATCTAACTCATAATAGATGCTAAGTGCCGAACAGAAGAGTGGTTCTTAAATCTATTGTTTCGATGTGGTGGGCAGCAGGATAGTATACCAACTGAATGCGTGAACTTTGGAATCAGAAAACCTTGAAATCATACCCTTGTCCTGCCATTTACTTGCTTTGTGACCTTCGACACGTTACTCAGTTCTCTAAGCCTCAATTTCTTACTGATAATGTAAAGTGGAGATGTTACTACCATATTGATGTACCTAAGGTACTGTGTATTTTAATATAAAGCATTGTTTTCTGTGTAATTCATAAAGAAAACTAGCTACCAGTAAAGCTATGATATAACTTGTTTGATTGTAAGGATCCACTCTGATTTCCTACATATTAAAATGTGAAAAGGTGAGCGCTTTAGAATTGGTGAAATCGGGGGGCTGCCTATCTTCTGTTGCTTTTATAACGTTTAACTGAGATAGCACACATAAAATGCTTAGCATGTAGTACCTTTTAAATCCTAAGAGCCTAGTAAGCACATTATTTTGTTATTAGCTATTGTGATCATTTTCTTGCAAGTTCTGAAAATGAATCTTGATATTCTGCTTTCTTTTCTAATATTTGAAACTGAGTTATAGAGCAGAGATCTACAAAGCCATTGTTGGTTTTGGCAAATAAAAAGTGGGATGTTAGCAGAAGGACTGCTTCAGAGCAGATGATATGTAATGACCTGTGTTCTGTCCAAAGCACTTAATAAATGTGACACTTCTCTGAGATTTCTTGGTGGGAAGTGTGCTTTCCATGCTTCATCTTTTAAATGAAGGTAGAAGAAAGGTCCAAATTATGTTCAGTAACTCAACAGGTTGTAAGCCAGCTTTTAATGTAACTCTGCTCTGCTTGCTCGCTCCTGTGATGACTGCAAATTTGGTGACTAGCTGAGCAATTGCTCCACAGTGAACTGAAGGAAGGCCTTTATGCACGAGGTTGGCAATACTTCAGATGACAATGAAGACGGATTTTAAGCCACGTGACATTGATATCATTTGCTCCAAAAGCACAGCTATAATACGGCACCATAGTAGGCCAAAGTCTGGGCAAAGAAGCTATCTGTTAAATTGACTGCAAGTATAAGAAGCAAAATTTAGGACCAGCAGATGATGTAATGGCTATATCGCTGGACTCCCATGTAGTCTACTGCGGTTTGAGTCCCAGACCCAGTGGCTTAAACTCACACTGGGTGTGTGTGCATGTGTTCCCAAGATCGTGAGAGGAGAATGGAGGAGAAGGGATTACAGCATGGCCATTCCCCCCACCCCCGGGGGGTGATTTCTCGCCTTCTGTCTCTGTCTCTGGCTTTCTGGCGAGTGCACATGCCCTGTAGCAAAAACCTCAAAAAAAAAAAAAAAAAAAAAGAAGCAAAGTTCAGTGCATTTGAAGCTGGCCACTCGTTTGTCTCCTTGGACACTTTGAGAGACTTCCCAACATCTAACCTATCATACCCCTTTGCACACTGTGGTCGCTGTGTAATTACCTGTTTCCCCAACCTAGACCGTAAGATTGGAAAGAGCCAGTGGTGATATCTATCCTGCTTCCCATTATATCTGCAGTGCCTAGGACCGGAAAGGTTCTAAGTCTTCACTGGATGATTGAGTGAATACTTTTTCACCTTGGGCAGAGGGGGCTAAATGATGGTGCAGTGGTAAAATACAATGCTTGGACAAGTTGACCCACATGAGAAGGTTCTGGATTCGCCTCTAGCGACCTCCCTGAGTATGTCAGGCATCCATTTCCCCATGATCCTGGACTGACTGAGGATGGAGGTAAATCATGGCATCAAGATTCTGTTAGGGAGCCTGTCTCTGTCTCTTTCTTCCTCTCCCTCTTCTTCTCTCTGTCTCCTTCACTCATTTAAAAATAATTTTTAAAAACCTTATTCAGAGAAGTTCATTATGTATAGTGAAACCAAACTTCATCAAAATTCAAATAATAAAATTTACAATCAAACATGTATTTGTCAAAATGATGCCTTAAGGGGCTGGCAGGTGTGGTGGTTAAGGGCACTGGATTCCTGTATGGCCAACCGCAGTTCAAGTCCCGGACATGGCAGCTTGCTCTCTCTCTCTCTCTCTCTCTCTCTCTCTCTCCATCTCTTGTCAAATTAAAATAAATAAATACATAAATAAAGTATAATAAAATAATTCTTTAAAAAATTATGCCTTACAATCCTCCATTTATAAAGCATGTTCTTTGAGTGAACTCCTGGGAAATAGTGTTGTGACGCTTGGAAGAGCATGTAGAGAAATTACTCTGAACTATCTCTTCCTCAGTTTTACTCCATATCATGGGGCAGTATGTGAACTACTTTATTCTCGAACATCTTCAGTGCCATCCATAGCCTTGTGACAGTGGGCAGTTCACTTAAGCTTGTGGTCTCAGTTGCCTAGTCTGTAACTGGAATGATAATAATACCTCGCGTGGGGTCACTGTGAGGACCAGATAAAACAGTGTGTGTAAAATACCTAATACTATCCCTGGTACATAGTCAGCCATGAATGAAGGGTAAGTAGCAGTCTCAAACTTACAGTGGAAACTCATGTGTTCTTCTATCTGGACTCAGGGAGACTTGAACTGTTCTTAGGGAAAATGAGACATAATGCCCTTAACTATTTCTTTCTTTTACCCAAAAGAATTGGGTTTCTGATGTAACAGTAGGCTCTGCTTTTACTCTAGGTCTTGAGCTATATATTGCTATGACATTAACATGCTATTTAAGGGTACAGTAGTTTGTGCATTTCTTTCTTTTTTTTTTTATAAATTATTTGATATTCCAAGACTGGGTTTTGGAATATGGTAAAGCCTGGATTTAGATAGGCTGGGAATTGCTGTGTTTCTCAGCAGTCCTATCTCCCCCTTAGCTGGGCCCATTCTGTTCTCTGTTTTTCTCATGTGTTTATTTGCTTTGGGTTTTGATAGAGTTGCTAGGAGAGATCCTGGGAGTTGAGTGGATGTAGATCTTAAACTGTGTGGAGAGGGAGTAGAGGCTTGATTGAATGCCTTCTTGGTACAAAGGCCTATAAAATCTATAGTTATTTTCTACTAATTATTATTCAATTTTTACCACTGTACTATATCTGTTTGATTTGGCAAGGTTTACCATCAAGACAGGTAGCCCCAGAAATCTCAGAGGATTTAAACAACAAAGGTATATTTCTGGCTTGTGCTTCATATGCATCTAGGGCTTGGGTGAATACAGTGAGAAAGAGAACATACAGGACTGGGCACCAGCATGAGAAGTGACATATGTCACTCCCACTCACTGGTTCAAGCAAATCCTGTGGTCATGCCTAACTTCAGGAAAGCAGGGTTTATAATTTTACCCTAGGCTTGGAAGGAGGAAGCCTTGGAAACAGTAAGACCTGAGCACTAAGAATGTTCCTTGTTTGACAGCAAGTCTGTTTCTTTTTTCTTTTTTCTTTTTTCTTTTTTTTTGGAGAGGTTTTTGCTATAGGGCGTGTGCGCTCGCCAGACATCCCCAGACAGACAGAGAGATAGAAAGCGAGAAATCACTCCCCAGGGGGAATGGCCACTCCGCAATCCCTTTTTCTCCATTCTCCTCTCGGGATCTTGGGCACGCACGCACACGTGCCCGGCGTGAGTTTAAGCCACCGGGTCCGGGACGCAAACCGCGGTCAACTACATGGGAGTCCAGCAACATAGCCATTACGCTAACTGCTGGTCCCAGCAAGTCTGTTTCTTTATGCATTTACCTTTTATGAAATTCCAAACCAGAATAGGTATTATAAAAAATATTCTGGGACTTCTAGAAGTATTCATATTTTATGTCAAGTGAAGTTACTTTACATACATATATATATATATATCATTTAGTATTTTTTAAAATGTTTGTGGAAGTGTTTTTTTAAAGTTAATACTTTACTTTTTTGTTGTTGTTGTTGTTATAATTTTAGCATGGAGAATGACTGTAGAGCTACAGATATTCTTCTTCTTTCCCCACCTATATTTGTTGAACTAGTTAGAGGTGACTACATCTGCTAACGTGAAGGAAATACTTACCTAACCCACGAAATGCTGTTCTACTTGATGTTGCACTTATGGGAGAGATTGGCTGTTCTGGTAGGATTCTATGTTTCTAAGAAGTCAGCACGATGGCAGGATATTGACATAAAAGAATATTGAAATTAGTCCAGAAGGTATGATTCTAAGTAAAAACACTGAAGGGCTGATCCCGTAGCTTAGTGGTTAAGGGAGCCAAATCCCACATGGCTGACTGTAGTTTGAATCTCAACCCCTGCAGCTTGAAAAACTTACCAGATGCATGTGCATGTGTGCCCCAAAATCCCAACAGAATAGAGAAATGGAGAAGGGATTGTGGCATGGCCATACCATGTTGAAGGGTTCTCTCTCTCTCGTACATTTTTTTTTAAAAGGAAAAAAATGTAACTGGGAGAAAAAAATAAGAAGGACCCTTTTGTTAGGTTAAGAGGGACATTTGTTTTGCTCATGTCTGATGCATGTTTGGAGCCTCTCTCAGGGCACCTGCATCAAGGTCTCTGCCTGTGTCATGTCTTCTGGAAAAGAACCCTGAGAGTCCCAAAGACTAGATGTTCTTGTAGCAAAACAGCAAAATGCTAGAAAGCGTTTCTCACAAGGTCTGCATTTCAGGTTGGAGAGGCCTGGAGATCCAGCATCTCGCTCTCTTGGTCCATCAGATCTACAGCTAGCTTGGGGGTGTAACTCTTCTCAGGGGTTGCCACATATTTGGGGATGTCTATGGCCCCAGCCTGGATGATATTACTTTAATGGTTCCAAAACATTCTGTCCCTTTCAGAGAAATTCTCTCCATGGCTTCCTTCTTTACAAAATGTGCCCTTAGAGAATAGGACACATTTTACTCATTAGAACTGGGAGGAGGACAAAAAGCATTCTTCATAGCCACATCCAGTGTCCACTGCTTTTGAAGAAGGAGCAATGTTCCACTCAGGAATGTATCAATGGGGAAGGCTGCGTTTAACTTGTTTGGGCTCGGCACTGGAAGCAAACCAGTTTTCTTGCCCCCCTCCCAACACTCTTTTTTTTTTTTTTTTTTTTGTCTGAGTGGCAGGAAGCCCAGAAATATAAGTTTGCATTGCCAAGGGATGGCTCTAAATATAGTGCTGGGTAGGCAGGAAGATGGTTTCCTCGTGAATGCAACTGGTGGTGCCGCGTACTCCTCACAGCCTCCAGCCAGGAAGGAAGAGCTGTGCTCGGCTACTCTGCAAGCCTCAGCTCTGCTAGGGGCTGGAGCGCCTCAGAAACATGAGCCTGGGCAGGTTTGCTTTGCACTCTCATTTCCAGCCAAGACATGCAGATCAAACAATCCCTACCTAGCTGGCTGTTTCAATTCTTTAGGATTTAGAGGTGTAATTAAACACATAACAATGGCTAGCTTTTAGAGACTGGGAAGAAAGCATTGTGTTTGTCTTGTTTAAACACAGATTGTTTATAAAAGGTATGAAAAACGTTTGCCTTGCCTTGTGTTTGCTTGGAAACACAGGAGGATTTTGCTGGCTACTGTCTACCAGCCAGCTTTGAAACTTGAATCCTTTTCACTTGTTCACCAGGGCAGCTTTTCACCCTTTTCCTACCTGTTTACGCCTGATGCAAGTGAAAGGAAATAGAGCTGGTGGGATTATTAAACCAGCTTGAAAACGCTAACGTTAAAACCTTCTTTTTTTTTCCAGTTTTTCCCCAAAGCAGAGCAGGCCAGCACCATAAAGAGCTGAGCTCAAAAACTCCTACTGTTCTCTTGCCCTTAGCAATTAGATAAAATATACTTTGAAACTTCAGTTTACAAATCAGATTGGCCCAAGGGGTGGAGAGAGCTGGTTTGATCATTGTTTGGGTCCAGTTCCTTAATAAAGATTTACTTTATCTCACTATTTTTTTTCCTTTTATCTTTTTGCCTTGGCACTGGATATAAAATGACAGTTTTGCAGATTAGCGTTGATTTGGTTTTTGTGGTAAAAGCATATTATGCCTAAGGAAATACTGCAAAATAGCCAGTGCGTGTTATATAATGAAATTATCTGTGTTGAATGTATTAACATTGAGCAATTAAACTCAGCATGTAGCTGGTTCTAAAACGCAGTGCTTCTAACCAGAGACCATTAACTCAAATACAAGCAAGAGGAGGATCTCAGCTCAGGAGAATCCTGGCTGACAGAAAGCCATTCTTGCTCATTGACTCAAAAGAGAGCAAAACGATGATCTAATGGTGACCAGCTCCATAAATAGCAACTTGCGATGCTAAAGGACCACACGTTAGCATCAAGCAGCTTCAAGGGCATCCATGTTTCCTTTTGGATTCCATTGGCTGGGAAAACGCAAAGGAGAGATAGCTACTAAGAATCCACTGATGTTTTTAATATGAATTTTTATTTTACTCATTACATTTCTTTCTATGTATATTTAAAAAATAGATATGTGGTAGACACATTGCAGTCCTTAAAACAATATGTGCCTCGTAATTAGCAGTAAATAGTTTCAACCAAAAATTAAATATTGTTTGGTTAAGGGGTAATTATAGTGTCCAAGCAAACTAACAAAAACTTCAGGACCACGGATTGGTGACCAAGAAACAGTCTATTTCTGTGACTCTTTAGAAGACTCTTGTCACTGTAAACAAAGACCAGAAAAGAAGCAACCAGCTGACCCAAGGAAAAATAGCCAAATGACCCAAGGAGAAGTAGTCAACTGACCTAAGGAGCCAATCATCAGTCAAGGCAGAGTGCCCCAGCAGAGGGAAGCATCTTGCTGCCCTCTTAGCTCTGCAGCATCATCGTTAATGTCATTGCAAGCAGAAAGTCAAAAACTTCCTCAGCCTTGCCACCTCTCCTGTGTGTCCAGATAGGAAGATTTTGGTGGTTAACAAGAAACCAAGCTTTGCTCCTTAGCATTGTTGTGTTTAAACAAGGTTAACAATGTTCCAAAAAATAATAATAATAAACTTTTTCCTATGCAGAATTTTATTAGAGCTATTAGTTCATAAATATTTTCTATTTTTCCTAAATTGGTTTTTATGCACAAATTCTGTTTGGGAACATTCCCCCCAAGATGTCCTCAGACTGCGCTCGACTCCTTAGAGCTGCGCTGCAGTACAGTCACCCCAGGTGGCTGCCAAGCACCTGAGGTGAGCTGGTCAGAATGCTATTTCACATGCAGGCTGGATTTTGAAGACTCATGGGGAAAAGGATGCAAAATACCTCATTAATAATTTTTATATCGGGGCCTGCATGGTATTAAGTGTTATGCATTAGGAGCCAGAACTCACATGGCTGACTGTGGTTCAAATCCTAGCCCCAGCAACTGGAAGAACACTTCGGGCCCCAAATCCAAGCAACAAAGAAGAGATTAAGACATGACCACACCCCAGTGGGAGATGGGGTGCTTTCTCCCTCTCTCTCTTTCTGTCTTTCTCTGGCAAGCTCACCTACCCTCAGCACTTAAGAAAATAATGTTTATATTGATTACGCATGGAAATGACAATATTTTGCATATGTCGTGCTAAATAAAAATTCATTATTAACATTAATTCTCTTGGGACCAGCAAATAGCATTAACAGTTATGTCACTAGACTCCCACATAGTTGACCACAGTTCAAGTCCCAGACCTGGTGGCTTAAAACTCATGCCAGGCGCGTGTGCGTGCGTGCCCAAAATCCCAAAAGGAGACCGGAGAAGGAGAGATTGCGGCATGGCTATCCCCCCTTGGGGGGTGATTTTTTTCTTTCTATCTCTGGCGAGCACACGCACCCTATAGCAAAAATCTCTCCCCCCCAAAATAATAATTAATTCTCTCTCTTTTTTACTTTTTTTGATGTGGCTACATCAGAAAGTTAAAAATCACATATATGTGGCTAGCATTGTGTTTTTGTTGGGAAGTGCTGCTTTACAGTCCGAGCATATCCCACCTCAATCAGTAAGAATAAGAAATAATGTCTGGCCCCCAATTCCATACAAGCTGGACACAGAAATAAACTGCAGTTTGGTTTTCATT
Organism: Tupaia belangeri chinensis; assembly: GCF_000334495.1. Lineage (NCBI taxonomy): Eukaryota > Metazoa > Chordata > Mammalia > Scandentia > Tupaiidae > Tupaia > Tupaia belangeri. The sequence goes on along the minus strand of NW_006206301.1, from coordinate 1,804,037 downwards.
CTGTGGGTTTGAAGGTTCTGTTACTCTGCTTGGACACTAAAATTGTTCGTCAACTGAGAAATGTTTCGTTTTCAGTCAGAACTATATATTGATTGCTTACTGAGGCAAGTATCTTTTCTTTTTAGAGAGATGTTTGCTATAGGGCATGTGCACTTGCCAGAGAGACAGAAAGCAAGAAATCACCCCCCCACTCCCCACCCCCCATTGGGTATGGCCATGCCATAATCCCTTTTCCTCCATTCTCTTTCCTGGATTTTGGGCACACACGTATACGCTCTCAGCATGAGTTATAAGCCACTCGGTCCCGGACTTGAATTGCAGTTAACTACGTGGGAGTCCAGCAACGTAACCATTATGTCATCTGCTGGTCCCCAGCATTTTCTTTTTTTAATTTCTGTCCATCATTGTACTCCCGATAGCACACAATATGGTTTTCAGAGTATGCAGTATGTGACAAGGGAGTTGCTATATCACTGTTTTTGACAGAGCTTCACGTGCTTTTGTCTGTTCGGTTTCGTTCTTGGTCCCTCGTACCCACCCTCTACCATCTGCTCCCTCCCTCACTGTCTCTGGTATCTTCACTTATCCTCTCTACTGTCATATCTTCAGATCTTTTCATTCCTGCCATAGAGTGCAGACATTGTTTTTAGGACTGCAATTTGTCTACCACATATTTGTTTTATTTTCTAAGTATACATGGAAGATATTATAATGAGCGAAATACCCAGCCCTCAGTTCCATACAGGTTGCCCCTTCTAAGAATAGATTGGATTCTTCCGAATAGTCCTGACACTACCCTTCCCACAATGGGCATGGCAGCTGCCCAGGAGGATGTTTTGAGAAGGAACCTAAGCCTATACCTTGGCTGAGTAGGAAAGAATGCTTGGAACTCTTGCCTTGAAGGATCTGCCCACCTAGTAGATGTTCTTGATTAGCCTAAAGGGTAGTGGAGTAAATGCTACCATAGCATGTGGCTAAGTTCAAGACAAAGATAAAGTGATTCAGTTAAAAAAGAATGCCTTAAGGACTCTAGGCAGTAGAGGTGAGAGAAGACCTGCACCTGGAACTATGCGGGGGGCCAGCCTAATAAATCATATGTAGGGAAGATGGGAGGAGGAAAGGACAGCTGGAGGGAGGGCCTATCCCTGGTTCACTTACTGATACCCCAGGGGTAGGGTCACAGGTGCCCACCTTTTCTATTCTCTACGAGGACAGCATTCATCAAAAGATATATACAGAGGGGCCAGCAGATGGTATAATGGTTATATCACTGGACTCCCATGTAGTCAACCACAGTTTGAGTCCCAGACCTGGCGACTTAAAACTCACACCAGGCGTGTGTGTGTGTGTGTGTTCCCAAGATCCCAAGAGGAGAATGGAGGTAAGAGGTTGTAGTGTGGCTTTCTCCCCGGGGGGGCGGGGGGTGATTTCTCACTTTCTGTCTCTGTCTCTCTTTCTCTCCAGCAAGCACATGAGCCCTATAGCAAAAATCTCTCTAAAACAAAAAAATAGATATTTATAAAATGCCAACTGCATATTTATTACATGGAACTATGGGACAGGCACTGAGTTTCTTTCTGTGTACTCAAAGAGTAAAGAAGAAAACAAGATATAATACCTGACCTCAGAGGGTACATAATCCAGTAGAGAGATATAGGCCATTTGGTTCTGAAGGTTGTCCAATCCGATAGTCTCTAAGAAGTAAATGGGCACATTCTTCTGTGGGCATAGGGGCTACACTCAAATAATCACACCTCATTCATTGGTAGATGACCCTAGGCAGATCTTCCATTTTTATTTGTTCACTGCTGAATTCCCAGCACCCAGGAACAGTTAGGTACTGAATAAATATTTGTTAACTGAACCAAAGTACAGATTAAATTCCTGCACTACCCTATCCTCGGAAAAAAGGCCCACCTTGTCTCCAAAGGAGGCATAGAACCTGGACAAGCTGTCTTTAAACTAGCCAACATCCTTCCTTTTCTTTCTTTTCCTTCTTAACTTTTTTTTTTTTTTTTTTTTTTTTTTGGAGAGGTTTTTGCTATAGGGTGCGTGCGCTTGCCAGAAAGACAGAGAGACAGAGAGACAGAAAGCAAGAAATCACTCCCCAGGGGGAATGGCCATGCCGCAATCTCTTCTCCATTCTCCTCTTGGGATCTTGGGCATGCACACACATGTGCCCGGCTTGAGATTAAGCCACCGGATCTGGGACTCAAACCGTGGTCAACTACATGGGAGTTCAGCAACATAGCCATTATGCTAACTGCTTGTCCCCTTCTTAGCTTCTTCTAAAATTTTGTGTCTTTCTTAACTCTAAGTCAGATTCTCCTCACCAATCAGTCTTTCCCTTTCTAGAACTTTCTCCTACTCCTCTCTTCCCACCCAAGAACAAGTTGCTTGCTCTCTTGCTGTTTCCTATATTGCCCATTCTCCTGACAGTCCCACTAATCGAAATTATAGATTTCATACAGTGGTTAGAAAAAAATGTTGCTAATTCATTGATTTGGATCCACAGGGCCTAGAGAGATCCAGCCAGGGCAGATTTAGAACTGAGTTAGATCAAAAGGCTGATTGCCTACAAGTTTGAAGGCGTTGAGGCTGAGGTTAAGAAACCTTACCCCATAACAACCTAAATGCCCATGAACTGATGAATGGTTAGAAAAACTGTGGCACATATACTCAATGGAATACTATTCATCCATAAAAAACAACGAAACCCTGGCTTTTGAAAGGAAGTGGATGAATATGGAAGACTTACTGCTGAGTGAAGCAAGCCATGCTATGAAGGAGAGGCATTGTATGTCCTCACTTAATATATACCAAGT
>NW_006206301.1:1774504-1801185 GCF_000334495.1 Tupaia belangeri chinensis | reverse complement strand
ATTTAATATATCCACAGTGTTTGCACTCAAAAAAAAAAAAAAAAATTTAAAACCATACTGCTTCTGTTGTTATAGAGTCATAAAATTATACAAAAGTATAAGAAATATTTTGAACATTATCTTTAAAATTCAGTATTTTGAAATTTTGAAGGTTGTAAACTGTCAAGAACTATGGAGTATGAACTAAAATTTTTTGCTATGTAAAGTAAATGTTTGTGGAAAAATGTAAAAATAAATAAATGAAAGAAAAAAAAAGAAAGAAACCTTACCCCAGACACCTCGAGCACTCGGGCAACTGCCTTCTATTGCTGGTCAACTTCTTCTTTTAAGGGATTACTTCACCATACACGTTTCCCCTGTTCATGAGGGAAGGCCCTCGAGCATGTCCATGTTGGAGAAAGGGCTCCATTAGACTACATGGGCACATGTTTATTAGAGCTAGCAGTGATTTTGTTCTGGTATGTACTTGATATTAGTTTTGGAAAGGTCATCTCTATATATCACAACATCTCTTTTTTGACAAACCAGGAAATATCTCTAATATCTGACTATAATACAGATGTTTCTTCTTTTTTCTTTTCTTTTTTAAGAATTATTTATTTATTTTTATTACATTTTTACTAAGGCACATGCACTCAAGAGAGAGAGGCAGGGAGAGAGAGAAAGTGAGAAAGCAAGCCTCCAGGTCTGGGACTCGACCGCTGTAGGCCATGTGGGAGTCCAACATCTTTAACCACCAGATGGTAACTTGCTGGCCCCAATACCAAGTATAGCATTTGCATAAACCCTTACCATTAATAAGCATATTGGTCTATTTAACAACTATTGCAGCTTTCCAAGAAGAAAATGAAGTACTTTAAACAGTTTTCAAAATCTAATTCAATGGGAGCCAGCCAGTGGCACAGCAGTACTCCAACACTCTGCAATACTGGCGCCATGTGGGAAGGGCCCAGGTTTATATCCTGAGGTCTCCCTGAACATTCCAGGTGCATACACACACCCAGGATCTCAGCTAGTTGGAGCTAGGGGTGGATCATGGCATACCCTTATGGGGTATGTCTCTCCCTCTTTGAAGGAAATAAGAAAGAAACTTAAAAAAAGAAAAAAAACCCTACTCAAGAGTTCAAAATCCTGGCATTTGGTGTGGCTTTCATCATAAATGCTGAAGCATCATGAAGGTCTTTACTCAGGCTAGGTGCGTACCATGGAACAAGGACGTACTGGATGTAGTCTGTATTTCTCTCGTTACGTCCTTTATCCAACTTCATTTTAATGCCACAGTATTAAGAAAAAGTAATTTTCTAAACCTTTGCCCCAGTCCCACTTCCTGCTTTCATTTTTTTTTCCAGAAGTTTGTATAGCATATAAAATAAAACAGCAAATGCCAATCAGAAGTTTTTTAGCAGAGCTAGTGTTTACTGTACCACTTTATAGTTCTGGTTATTTATGGTACAAACTATATTCCAGTCCAGTAAACAGAACTTTCCAATTAAGTTGAAAAAAAGCATGCAGTGCATGATGGGTTTCAGAATAGTAAAAATCTTGGTTATTTGGAAGGCCTATTCTGTACTTTGAGGCCAGTGTGGCTTACCACGCAGCTATACCACAAACTGTGAATTTAGCAAATCCCAGAAACTTGACTAGAAGTCAGAATTGGCCCCATATGATTAAAAACAATTTATTCAATTACCCAGTTTCTTCAGGCAGAACGCTAGAAGTGCCGGGATTGAGGAAACAGATGTGGAAAGCCCAGATTAAGCACATGTGTTAGGAAGACAACATATTGTAAAAGACAGTATAAACTGGATTCAGGACTATGCAGTGATTTTCTAACGTAATTCTATTGTCCTAAAAATGGAAATGGCACTGCTTGCTTTATATAGAACTTTAAAGTTTAGAAAGAACTTTATGGACTGGTCAGTATCTTCACAACTCAATTTTCATTTTACCTTATAAACAATAATTTGTGAGTATCTTTAGTCTGGTTTACTCTGAAGATTGTATTTAAATGCTGTTCCTTTAGGAAGCCTTCTGATTCTCTGCTCCAAACAGTCTCCTTGCTACTCGGGACTGGGTTCAGTGCGGCCCCTGGTACTGGGTCTTTCTCCTCATAGGACCTGATTTGCCTGTTTCACTGTCTGTTGACCTCACTGGATGCTTAAAGAACTTGAAAGCACAGGTACTATCTGGTTGGTTTTTGTGCTCCCAGATTTAGTATAATACCCAGCATATTGAAGGTGCTAAGTTGACTTGAACTAGGGAGGCAAAAACTGATATTAAGTGAACTTAAACATCTTATCCAAGGCACTAGGATGTAACTCCCGTGAGAATAAATATATGAGCCATTACATTCAGTACAGGATTCCCAACAAAGAGAGAGTAGAAACATGGACCATCATGTTCAGTATAGAAAAAGTAAAGACATGGACCATTACATTCAGTGTAGTATCCCCAACATGCAGAGAGTAAAGACATGGACCATTACATTCAGTATAGTATCCTCAATATGTCATAGATGAATAGGTCTCAAAAATGTTGTATGAATAAAATAGGCAAGGAGTAGAGCCAGAACTGTTTAGTCAATTTTCTGTTACTGTAACTGACTTATTATTTTTATTTATTTATTTATTTTGGGAGAAGATTTTGCTATAAGGCATGTGCACTTGCTATAGAGACAGAGAGACAGAAAACAAGAAACCACCCTCCAGGGAGGATGGCCACGCAACAATCCCTTCTCCTCCATTCTCCTCTCAGGATCTTGGGCACACACACATGTACGCCTGGCATGAGTTTAAGCCACTGGGTCTGGGACTCGAACTGCAGTCAACTACATGGGAGTCCAGTGACATAGCCATTATGCCAGCTGCTGGTCCCTGTAACTGAATTATTAAATTACCACACACTAGGTAATTTATGAAGAATAGAGATTGATTTAACTCCTGCCTCTGGAGACTGGAAGTCAAAGAACACAGCGCCATCATCTAGTAAGGGTCATCCTATGGCCAGTGTGCTGAGAGCAGAAGCAAGCACACGAGACAGAGAGAAAGCAACATGGGCAGAATCCCTTTCATAGCAAACCTGCTCTTGTGATAACTAACCTACTTCTGAGTTAACGTTAATCCATTACTGTCATCTCTTACTAGGCACCACCTCCCAACACTGTGGCATGGGAAATTACATTTTCAACACATGAAATTTGGGGGATACATTCAAACCATAGCAAGTACATAAACCCAGGTCTGCACTGTTGAATCCCTGCAGTCTTCGTGCTACATCTAAAACCATGAAAATAGATCAAATATATCATTTAATAAGCTCCTCCCACATGCCCAACTCTGAGCGAGCCATTTCTATAATCATGATCACATTTAATCTTCACAACAGTCCTGGGAACATTCTTGTCTGTGGTTACATTTCTCTTGAGTAAATACCTAGAGCTGTAGAGTAGCTATTTGTTTAATTTTATAAAAAGTGATCTTACTGTTTCACAGTCCTCACAACAGTCCTGAGAAAGTCTGAGTTGTGAGAAAGTCTGAGTTGTACTAGAAAATTAAATCTGCTTTCCCTTGACAGAAATATATTTAATCAGCTAAGAGTACTTGAGGAGATTTTGATGTTTTCCTTATCTTTCCGAAGGCCCTGCTCATTCTTGTTTTGTACGCTCTGTCTTTAGAATCTATTTGGTACTGAGCTTGTGTTCCACTGCATTTTCAAGTACAATGTTTCTGCAGCTGCAATCCGATATGTGGAATTTGGTCATATTCATGTACATTTACTGCTATTTTAAGATGTGAGAGTACATCCAAAATTATAAAAGGAATTGCAAATTAATTTGTTAATGTGCACACTTAAGAATAATAATCTCATATTATTATATGCATGCTTTCTATTGTAGCAAAGTTTATGATAGGTTTTATAAAGTATTCTATTATTTTATACATTTAAAGTGTATCCCTATTTAAAACTTTGGTGCAGGTGAATGATCAGGCTGTTAAGATACTGCACACTATTAAAGTTATTTCTCCCAGAAGATGTCATTGACACTCATACTTAAATTTCCCTCTATAGAGGGACCAGCAGGTGGCGTAATGGCTATGTCACTGGACTCCCATGTAGTCCACTGTGGTTTGAGTCCTGGGCCCAGTGGCTTAAAATCATACCAGGTGTGTATGTGTGTGTGCCCAAGATCCCGAAAGGAGAATGGAGGAGAAGGGATTGTCGTGTGTCCATGCCCCTGGGGGGTGATTTCTCACTTTCTGTCTGTCTCTCTATGTCTTTCTGGCAAGCACACGCCCTATAGCAAAAACCTCTCAAAAAAAAAAAAATTCTCTTTACAGAATGTTTCTAGTGCTGAGACTTAGCTGTATTATTGCAGCTAAGTCATACCATCCAAAATTAAGGCATTTCCCCCTGTGCCTGGGAAGCCCTTGAATTGAAATTTCTCCTTTTTTTTTTTTTTTCTGACTATCTTAAAAGCTTAAGACAGTAGGTAATAACATTTCAGAACTAGGAGCTACCTTCAAAAATTTATAATGTAGGATCTTTTTTTAAAAAGTGCATTTATTTAGTTCCTGAATAATGAATTTGGAAATGTGAAATTCTTTGTATCAAGCATATTGAGATGATAATACCTATAGTTAAGTCATACTTAAGTGCAAAGTAAGGCATTAAAATGCATCCTGTAGGATGCTGTAGGAATAGAGGTGGAGGATGTCCTCCTAAAACATTTTTAATTCTAAACTTACACACTTAAAAAGTTGAGCATTCAAATTTTTAACGTTTTTCTAAATGATTAACCATAGTTTTTTTGTTTTTTGTTTTTTTATTTAGGTATATTTATTCAGACGACAGTTGAGGAAATAAAACAGACAAAATTAATGAATATGTATACACAGTTATCCATTGCATAACGATAGGCATATATTCTGTAGAAAATATGTTTAGTCAATTCCATCATAGTGTGAACATTATAGTGTACGTATACCGAGATGGTGTAGTGTTCTACATCATCTAGCTATATTGTATGACTTACTATTGACCATAGTTGTTGTTAAGTAGAATTAACAGTGCCTATAAGTGTTGTTTGTTGTTTGCTTGTTTAGTATTATTTTGATGTTTATAATTATTTACTGCTACAAGGGAATAAGTAAAAATTAAGGAGCTACTGAGCTTTGAAGAGCAATAAAAAATAAGGGTTCATCTGTTTGTCTTCTAGTTTAAATAAACCCTGTAATTAGCTACTTGAACGTTTCATATTGGTTAGTTTTGTGTATCTTCTCATTACCTCTGGACTCCCCAAAGGTAAAAGGGACAGTCCATTAGGTAAGCACATTATTTTGTGCAAAGATTACCCTTTCTCTGGCTCTGTGCATAAATTAGTATGTTTGTGCCAGTTGAGTGCATTTGTGAATTGTGATAAAAATGTCACACAGTGAATTGCAGCCAGATTAGATCATGACAGATTTAGCAGGGATGACAAGATTTCTTGAATGGATATATGAAATTTTCCGTGATTCAATGAAAGTCCCTGAGCTCTTTGCTCTTATAAATGATTGCACTCTGCAACAAGGGAGATTGTACTTAATGATGTGATTAGCAGTTTGTGACATATTTCCTCTGGTGTTCCCTTGTGATTGAGTTACTTTCAAATAGTACCTCTGGGAGATGCATTAACTCTTTTGGGGGCCTAGGGTGTAATTCACTGAAGTACTTCCTTCGGTGCTGCTCCAGCGTTCTAGGACAGTGCTGTTCAAACATACACTGTGAGATGCATATACTTTTAAGTTTTCTAGTAGCTGTGTCAAAAATGAAAAGAAAATGTGGCTAAAGTATTATCATTTTAAGATGTAATCAATATTGTTTAAATGTTAATGATGTATTTTAGATTCTTTTTTTCAAATAAACCTTTGAAATCTGGTGTTGATTTCATACTGACAGTGCATTTTGATTCAGACTAGCCGTATTCCAAGTTTAGAGAAATCTTCCTATCTTACAGCCTGGAAGACACTCACTGGGTTTTGCCATTTAAGTAAATAAATAAATAAGTTTTGGGGTTTTTTTTTGTGTTTGTTTGTTTGTTTGTTTGTTTTTTAGAGAGGAACAAGAACCTTTCACAGGGTTTCCTAATGCCATGACTCCCCCAGTGCATTTTAGGTCATCCTGGGACCTGTGATCTTTCAGGTGGCTCCAGCCTTGCAAAGTGGTTGCCTACCCACTGCACCACAGCAACGGGACCTTGACATAAAAACATTTAAGGGCCCAGTCACATGTGCTAAGATGCTGTGCTTTGCAGACTAGGATCATGTAAGCAGCCTGGGTTTGATTCCCAGTCCACGCTAAAGTCTGGCACAATGGTATGCTCCCATAATCCCAGCTGGGAGGCTGAGGCAGTAGAATTGTGATATGGCAATACCCTGTCTCTAAAACAGAAAAAAAAGAAAGAAAGAAAAGTTTTTTTATTCTTAATTTACAGCCACATTTCACTATGTTTAAGTCTTGGGATCATCGGAAAGGGAAATTTTGATCATTGTAAAAGCCAGCACTTACTGAGTTAGTCACTAGAGGAAGCATTCACTTCTCACTTAATTCGCACAGAGACCCCAAAAAGTTAGGTATCTGTATCTCCAAGTTACACATGAGGAATTGAGACACAAGGATTTTGTTTTTCTTTTTTTTGGAGAGGTTTTTTTGCTATAGAGCGTGTACACTCGCCAGACAGAGACAGAGAGACAGAAAGCGAGAAATCACCCCCCAGCGGGGATGGCCAAGATTTCCTCTCGGGATCTTGGGCATGCACGCACACGCGCCCAGCGTGAGTTTAAGCCACCAGGTGCGGGACTCGAACCGCGGTCCACTACATGGGAGTCCAGTGATATAGCCATTACGCTAACTGCTGGTCTCAAGACACAAGGATTGATTGACTAGTGGAAGATCCCATGGGTAGTAGGTGGCAAAGTGAGGATTCAAACCCTAGTTCACTGGGCATAGTCCCAGCTTGCTGGGCTGGTGATGGGGATGGAGACTCCGGGCATCTGTGAGCTCACTGCACTGTGCTGAGCCACCAGAAGCCTCTGAGATCAGCCAGAATGGAGGGTGAGCCGGATGGCATCAGACAGCTGGGAGAAACCCTAGGTCAGCCCTGAAACCTACTGGCTTTCGAGAACATCCCCAAGCACGTGCTTTTCCCTTCCTAGATGACATTTTAGTTCATACACATGAAGGTTACATAGACACATCCTTAAGCATATTTATATTGGGTCGTTGGAAAAGTCATGATGTATTTTTGCATAGAAAAAAAATATGTCATGACTTTTCCAACGACCCAATAAATCGCCTAAGCTGCTAGTTCTCCTATTGTTCAGTTCCTTGGAGTCTCTGAGTAGGGATCTGGAACTGGAGTCTCCTAACTATAGATGGAGGCAAGGAGAGAGAAACCAGAGTGGCTTCCAAGCCTACTTTCTTGCTAGAGGGCTGAAGAGAAGGAAGGTCTTTTCCTTGCTAATTAGTCAGTGATCTGCCAGTCTTCTCTAGGGAGTCTTTGATAAGCCTGCCTGAGTTTGGTAACATTCTACACCTACCAGGAGCTAACCTTTCCCTTTGGGCAGCTTCCATGTGTCCACCTACACAACAAATATGGCGGGGGTGGGGGGAAGGGATGCCTAGGTTAGGCTGATTAACTGACTCCCCATGACTTTACTCTGACCTCAAGGGGAACAGGGTGTTCAAAGTGTGTCACGTCTATTTGAGCCATCTGAGCGTCTGCTGGATAAGAAAAAAATGATAGTGGGTTCAAGAAAAAAAAAAAAAAGAAAAAATACTAGGACAGTTATGAAATTGCAAATGCAAATCATTTTTGAAGGCTATAAATGCTAAACTTACATTTATAAGAGAAAAACAAATCAAAACCTTTTTTTTTTTGTATTGTCCGGAAGTTCACAATAGTATTAATCTATTAATTTTTCTGTCATCAAAAGAGCACTTTGGGGACCAGTATATGGCATATTGGTGACATCGTTAGACTCCCACATGGCCACATTGTGGTTCAATTCTTGGACCTAGTGGCTTGAAACTCACACTGAGCTTGTGCATCCATGCCCCAAATTCCAAGAGGAGTATGGAGAAGGGACTGCAGCAAGGCCATCCTCCCACAGGAATGACTTCTTGCTTTCTATCTTGCTGTCTCTCTCATCTCTCTGGCAAGCACACATGCCCTATAGCAAAAATCTCTCTTTCTAAAATAAAAAGAAAGCACTTTGAAGGGCCGGCAGGTGGTATGGTGGTTAAGGTGTTGAACTCCCATATGGTCAACCATGGTTTGAGTCCTGGACCTGGTGGCTTGCTTTTGCACTTTCTCTCTCTCTCACTATCTCTCTCTCTCTCTCTCTGTATCTCTCATGAGCGCATGTGCTCTATAGCAAATTTTTTAAAAAGGCAATGATAGTAAATCAAATTAAGTAAATAATTCTAAAACAAGGAGGACTTTGCCTAACAGAAAAAAAAAAACTAGTATGCAAAATGTTTACAACTTTTTGTGAAATTGTACTTTATCATTCATTTGTATCTGTAAACTTTTGTTAGAAAATTTAAAAAAGAGTTCCCTTAGTCATTTTCACGGGCAGCCAGAGTGAAGGACCATTGCTCTAAAAACAGTAACATTTAATATGGGCTACAAAAATGCTAAGGCATCTGCGCTTAAGAGCAGAAATTGTTATTCCTCACTAGTTCATCAAAATATGATGAATGAACCAAGCTTTATGCATTGAGGAAAATGTGTTGCAGAAAAGAGATTCAAAAACTGTCCACTGAAATAGCATGTGATTATATAGCCTCTTTTGAAGAGAACGAAGCAATCTTTAACTAGAGGGATTTAACAACTGTAGGCTGCGAAACCACAGGATAATTCTATTGACGCGGGAGGAGCAAAGCAGGCTATTTGTAGAAGATATCCAAAGCATACTCAAGGTTTTGCTTGGTTAATATGCTAAACTGGAATTCCTTCCTTCCTGTTTATATTTTCTCGCTTGTTTGTCAAGCACAAGTCCCAAAGCAGCATTTGCTGCATATGAGTCTAACAGAATTATCTGCTAACGGCTTCTAGGAAAAAATAAATCACCAATTCTTTAAAATATTATTTTTCCAAAAAAAGTCTGCATATTTTTTACTGAAAATATGGAGCCATGAAATAAACAACCAATAATGAATGTAGTGAGTTTATCATGTCATCTCCTTGCATCGCCCAAGGAAGAAACTAATCCACATGTTGTGGCCAGCAGCAAGGTCGCTAACAAAAGGGATTTTGACTTTTCTATTTTGTCTGCTGGACAACCCAGGGATAACATAAATAGGAATGCCTGGACTAAGCCAGCACATCGTTGTCCAGTGAAATGCCTTTACTTAGGTTTGGACACTACGTTAAATATGTATATATATATATTTTTTTTTTTTGAGAGGTTTTTGCTATAGGGTGCATGCACTTGCCAGAGAGACAGAAAGTGAAAAATCACACACATCCCCCGGGGGGATGGCCACGCAGCAATCCCTTCTCCTCCATTCTCCTCGGGACCTTGGACACACACGTACACGTGCCCGATGTGAGTTTAAGCCACCAGGTCCGGGACTCGAACCATGGTGCACTATGGGGGAGTTCAGCGACATAGCCATTATGCTAACTGCTGGTCCCAAAGTTGAATATGTTTTAAATACATTTATTGAACTTGGATTTTGTGTGTGGCACTTTCAAATGATTCCTAAGATTCTGCCCTGGCTCAGCAGGTTTGCAACGTCATTCATAAAATTAAAGTTATTATAGAATATAATTTGAACTTTTGCATTTTAAATCATGAGTAAAATATAATTTCAAGGAAAAGAATGACAAGCATGGATTAAGTTTAACAAAGAAGATAGGTAGAAAGTACCATTTGGGCTTCATAAATAGAGTTTAACATCTTCTGGTGTTTGATGACCAAATCATGGGTATAGTATAAATATACAATAAGTAAGGATAAAAGAGAATACCTAAGTTGGAAGAAAATCACACAAGCAAAAATAAGCATTATGTAGGGGGTGATGATATGACTGACTTATAAAAAATGAGGTTTATTTGAAAAGTAATGGGAAGTGATTTTGAATAAGTAGATGAGGTCCGGACAGTGTTGAAGCCTTGACAGTCATGCTGAAGACCCAGTAACAACTAGCAATTCTGTAGTAAACTGAAACTGGGGAAATGTAAACAGAGGGGAGGAGGGGAAGAGTAAGCAATTAGCACAACGGTTTTGAAAAAGTAAAACATTAGAGGGATAGACAATTCTGAGACCTTGCAGAGAACAGTAAAATGTTTGATGACTAATTGGATGTAGATTCTCCGCTTCATGGATATGTTTTGGACTGAGGACCAGCTCCAAGTGGCAGGTACACCCCTCAATAAATAAAAGAAGGAATGTAGTATGTAATGGGATTTTCAGGAGAGAAGAGAGAGAGCTTAAGGCAGAAGCATTATCTAAAGAGATAATGACTGTTACTCTCTAAAACCAGTGAAAGATATCAAGGCATATGTTCAAGAAGCCATGAATTCCAAGCAGGATAAAAGATAGTGAAACACCATAGTTTCTTTAACACTAGACACGCATACACTTGGTCATTGTTTAATATTTTTTGCCTCATATTAAAGGTGCTATTATGGGCACTCCTCATTGACTGAGTTCCATTCATACAGCTAGGTCATTAAATGAATTGGTCAGTAAGTTAAAGGCAGATGACATGTAATATGTTCTGGAGCCATAGAATATGTATTAGGTCATCCCGACATATTTTTCTGTGCAAACATGGGAAAAATACATGATGTATTTTTCTCTGTTTTTCTATGCAAAAATGTTTGATGACTAATTGGATGTAGATTCTCCGCTTCATGGATATGTTTTGGACTGAGGACCAGCTCCAAGTGGCAGGTACACCCCTCAATAAATAAAAGAAGGAATGTAGTATGTAATGGGATTTTCAGGAGAGAAGAGAGAGAGCTTAAGGCAGAAGCATTATCTAAAGAGATAATGACTGTTACTCTCTAAAACCAGTGAAAGATATCAAGGCATATGTTCAAGAAGCCATGAATTCCAAGCAGGATAAAAGATAGTGAAACACCATAGTTTCTTTAACACTAGACACGCATACACTTGGTCATTGTTTAATATTTTTTGCCTCATATTAAAGGTGCTATTATGGGCACTCCTCATTGACTGAGTTCCATTCATACAGCTAGGTCATTAAATGAATTGGTCAGTAAGTTAAAGGCAGATGACATGTAATATGTTCTGGAGCCATAGAATATGTATTAGGTCATCCCGACATATTTTTCTGTGCAAACATGGGAAAAATACATGATGTATTTTTCTCTGTTTTTCTATGCAAAAATGTGTCATGACTTTCCCAACAACCCAATATTTTCCAGTAGATATCACATGACACATATTAGAATAATGTAATTCTATCCACGCAAAAAAAACATCCAGTTGGGTCAGCTGGTGTCATGGAGATGAAGGCAGCTAAATTCAAGATGGCAGACCGTGAGGTTTGTGTTCTGGACCTGGAAGCTTGAAAAGCATGTTGAATCTCTGTGCCTGTGTGCCCAAAATCCCAAGAGAAGAATGGAGAAGAAGGGATTATGGGATGCTTTCTCATTCTCTCTCAGTGTAGTCATTTTTATGTATTCTGAATACTACTATGAGTGCACAATAAAGAACAAATTTATTAACAAATGTGTAGTCTTGCATAATTGTTAATGTTTGTGTAGTGAATGCTAACTGACTAGGGGAACCAGACAAAGACTGAGAACAGGGATTCCCCAAGCTGCAGACCTAGTGGAGGTCCGAGCTGCTGTTAAATGAGTAGGTCATTAAGTGAGGAGTGGCTCTATTGTTTTGAACAGGGCTGTTCATTTTATGATTTTGGAAATGCCCTGCCTTGATTTGATGTAATGTGAAAATTTTGCATTGTTTGTTTCATGCTCAATTGTTTTTTGGCCTTGGTAACTAACCTTTCAGTCAACCTGAAGCACTATGAAAAGGGAAAATGTACATTGTAACAGAAAATAAAACTCGAGATACCTGGACGGTGTTCTGCTATCTAGCCTTCAGTTATTACTAACTGCTACTTCCCTACATAAAAAGCAGTGATAGTTGAAATTCATGATGTTCTTTAAGTACTGAAATCCCATCAATATCTTTCTTTCTTTTCTTTTTGGAGAGGTTTTTGCTATAGGGTGTGTGCGTTCACCAGAAAGATAGAGACAGACAGTGAGAAATCACCACCACCACCCCATGGGGGATGGCCATACCGCAATCCCTTCTCGTCCATTCTCCTCTTGGGATCTTGGGCACGCACCCGCATGTGCCTGGTGTGAGTTTAAGCCACTGGGTCTGGGACTCAAACCTCAGTAGACTATATGGGAGTCCAGTGACATAGCCATTACGCCAACCGCTGGTCCCATAGATGCAGTTTTTAAAAGTAAGGAAAGAGATGCTCCTATAGTTAGAGAGGGAAAAAAAAAACTAATCTCTTTCCTAGAAATTAAAATGCATTGTTATTGTTGGTAATTATTACTCTTTATCACATGGGACCATATTAGCTAAATCCGCAACTATGTGCGAAGGCTTGCTAAGCCAAGATGCAGTGATTTCCAAAACAGTCCTGGAACATGCAAACAAGGTTTTCTGGACCTATATGTGTTTCTCTTTTAACTATAAAAGAAGAAATGGTTTCCCAGGAGTTTCACTTAGCAATCTACTTTCTTGTCATGTGACTGAAGCTTGAAGGGCCGTTCTTGGTGTTGCTGTGCCTTCTCCCCAGGTGTGTTCTGTTTCTGCCATCCTATGGCACCGATTTTGGTGTCTGTAATAGTAAGCTCCCTGATTGTTTAACAGGTGTTTGAGATAGCAGGCACACATAAGAAGCTGTCATCCAGGTGATTCTCAGTGATAAGCCTGACCAGAACTTGATCCTGGCCCAGAGGGGGTTCCAGCAGTAATCGAATTCTATTTTCCATGGGTGAGATTTCATTATGTCTAATCAGCCCAGCCTTAATGAAATCTTACATGTGGAGAATAGATTCTGTCTCCATTTGGAATCCCCCAGAGCCATGGCTGTATTTTATTTTTCTCTATTTATGATAGAGTATGTGTGGGCGTGCACACACACACACACACACACACACACACACACGACAGTAAGAGACAGACATAAAGAGAGAGAGGCACCCTCAGCAGAGTCTGGTCACACCACAACCCCCTTCCTCAGTCCTCTAGCCTGTGGGATCGTGGACACATGCATGCATGCCCAGGTGTTTCCGGCTGACTGGGTCAGGGCTCTGAACCACACCACGTCGGATCTGGCTTCTCTTAAGCAGAACATTACTACTGTGCCATGGAACCAGTTCCATGCATGCATTTCTCTCCACACACTAGCTGAGTTCAAGTGCCCTGTTACCTACAATCAGACTGCACTTCCCAAGACCTGCAACCAACGTTGTTGGAAAATCTTCCCCCAAAATCCATAGCGATTGACTGACATAAGTCAGTGAGCTGGAGTGACTCTGTGATCCAAGAAGGGGGTTCCAGGTGCCGTGGAGGGATTCGAGCTCCCTGTCCTTCTTCCTCATACCCCACCTTCCGCTGAGCTCCTACTGCGCCCCAGACACCAGGTTCAGAACTGCACATTATCTTACTTGAACCACATAATGACACTATGAGGAATAGATCGTCACCCCCATTTTTTTGAACTAAGAAAACTGAGACTCAAGGCCAGGTGGTAACGCAGTGGTAGCATGACCAGATCCATGCGGGTCTTGGGTTTGCATCCTGGGAAGTCCGTGAACACACTGAGCACATATATGCAAATTATCCAGGCTAAGTGCGACTGGAGGTGGATCACAGTATGGCGACCTTGCTTAGGAAGCCCCTCTCTCTCTTTTTCTCTTTCTCTTGGAAGAAACAAATTAACATATTAAAAAAAGAAGGAGGAGGAGGGAAAAAAAAAAAAAAAGAACACTGAGGCTCAAAGCAGTTGATTATTCTCTTTCTCTTGGAAGAAACAAATTAACATATTAAAAAAAGAAGGAGGAGGAGGGAAAAAAAAAAAAAGAACACTGAGGTTCAAAGAAGTTGATTATGTTGCCCCATGCCACCTACCTTTTGTGGTAGAAGTTGTGCCCAAATCCAGATCTTTCTGACTCTGGAGTACCCACCCCCTCTACACCCGTTATGCCACTTGGTCTTTCAATCATTTTCAGCCCCCTTTTCCATCCTTTTTTATTCTCTCCTGACTGTCTTTCATCATCTTCTGTTCCATTTTTCTTCCCATCCTTTCTTTCCCTCCCTTTATTCACTTATCTTTTTCCTCAAGTCCTGGGTCAAATAGTTCAATGGAAGTTATTTGAGAGGGCAGAGGAGGGCGTGATGAAAACTGCAGGTCTGTCTGGTCCCTCATGTTCCTTTAAGTAGCCTCACAAAGATGGTTGCCATTCCTGGGAAGGAAAACATTTAGGGACCACCTCTTATTGCTAGGTCTTGTCATGGGGGCGGGGCTTCGTATGTATTTTCCCAGTTACTTTTTTCCTCACTACATTCTTTGAAGCATCATTCCCACTTCTGAGAGGAGGAAGCTGGGATTCAGAGGGATGAATAGTTTATTCAGGGTACAAAGTGAGCGTGAGAGCCATAGTTCAAATCTGGGTCTTGTAACTGCAAAATCTGTGCATGTTTTACCATAGCACACTGCTTCAGGAATAAACAGGCCTGGCTGCAAATCCCGAGCTGCCCAGCTACTCTGAGTCTTCAGACAGGTTACTTCAGTCCTCTGCTTTGTCATCGCTAGATGCGGGACAATGACAACTACAGCATGAGTTACCATGCTAAACAATTGAGCCATGTAGTCAGCCTGGCAAAATGCCTAGCTCACGGTTCACTATTAGGTTTGTGAGTTCCATTTTTGTTTCTTAATTTGCCAGAGGGCACATGTACTGGCCAGAGAAAGAGAAAGAGAGGGAGAAAGTACCCACCACAAGAATGGCCATGCCGTAATCCTTTCCCCTCCATTTCCATACACATGCACCCAGTACATTTTTCAAGCCTCCAGAGGTCCAGGATTCAAACTACACAATTGGCCATATGGGTAATCAGAAAGCCAAAGACTAACCCAAGTTGACCCTTAATTAATACTACTCTTCCTCCCCCCACCATTTTACAAAATAGGGTGTCTAATGAAGTCAGATAAACCATAAATAAAAGATATTCCAGCTTTGATTATCTGTGATGTGTTGATCAGTCTTCTTGTCTATATTTTGTTTTGAGTTGCTATGCATCCCATGTTGAATTGGATGCATTCCATGCATCCATTGGAGCCGTACCATGGCCTACAGAGTAATATAATACAGGAATAATCCATATTACGCACTTTGGACCAAAGCCCATTTGGCTTTGCCTATTGTTGCTGTCTGACGTTACATAAATTACCTACCTCTCTGGGCCTCACTTCCTCATTTCTGAAGTGTGTATGTAAGTGGAGGTAGCGGTGCGTACTTTGTGGGGTTGAATGTGTCCTCAAACATAAATGTGATGAGACTCAGTTGTAAAAGTGTGAAAACCTAATCTGACTATTGGATCAGGAGGTGAGGACCTTGGGAGGCGATTAGGGTTAAGGTCCTCAGGGTGGGCCCCTGTGATTGAATCCTGTGGGTCTCCTTATAAGGAGAGAGACGTGGCCACAAAGAGAGCACTCCCATCTGCTCACGCTCTTGCCTTGTCATCACTGCACCATCTCTCTAGCAAGGAGACCCTCACCAAGTGCAGCTCCTTGCCCTTGCGTTTCCAAAAACCATAAGCTAAATAAACCTCTATTACTTATAAATTACCCAGACTCCGGTTCGTTATTAGTAACAAACAGATTAAAGCATGAGAGTTAAATTAGATAATGCATATAAAATACTTAGCATGGTTTGTAGCAGCACATGAGAACTAAGTACATGACAATGATTATAACTATCATTTAATATTATTGCTGTTATTTTTATATTCCTGGGCTAGAACAACTTTGAAGAAATGCAGAGACTACATCGCACGCTATTGTAATCAGACCCTGTTTTTGAGGAATGCTGTTTACCTTCCTAGTTTGAGAAGTGCAGCAATCAGCGACTTATTTACTGATAAGCTCTACTTTCCTTTTGCTCGGAGCTGATACTAATGCAGGCGATGTGTTATGTTTCCCACGACACCCCTGAATAAAATGCCATTTCCTCAGGAGCAGCTAGAAATACCGATGCTAATTTTTCCTGTGCTCAGGAAAAGCAAGCGTGCTGCTGCAGTGGGCTGGAAGAAGCTCTCCAGAAACATTATGTCATCCTAATTTGCACTGCCAGGGGATGAGCTCATCGGGGCGGGGTCTCACGGGGTTGCAGCTGTGCCAGTTCCTCACTTGTATGATGAGCGTCCTCCAAGCCTCCCTCTCTCCCTGGCTACCCCCGCCACCCACCCCCTGCCTGCCTGCGCCAAACAAGAGGCATTGCATGATGAATTATTTAAAACCTGAAGCAAACTCCTGGAAAAATATAAGCAGGCATTAGAAGGCACACACAAAAAAGCAAACTATGCATTTTGGTTATTTTGTGTTATTAAACACACACACACACACACACACATGCAGTGGCAGAACTGCTGTTATCAATGAGGAGAGACTTCTCTTGATTCTCTTCTTTGTCCTCCCCGTCTCCCACTTAAAACAACAGTTTGATCTATGACTGAACCAATGCTAGGTCTGAATCGGTCACAAGTCTGGCTCTAAGCTACATGGCTAGGACAAAGGAGATGTGTGTGAGCAATTTTCCACCTTCTTTTCACTCTAGTTTGCATTGTAACTACTTCTTTCTTCATATTCTGATGGTCTACCTGGTGGTATAGGCAGCAGTTAAAGTCAGGCAGCCTGTGTTTGAGTCCCAGAATAGACATGTGTATTATCTTTATGATAGTGAAAATTGTGTCACCTCTCTGAGCGTCAGTTTCTCCATCTGTAAAATGGGGATAAAATAATCAAGCCTAGAAAAGAGTGCTGCAAACATTAAATGAGCATTGCGAGATAATCATTAAGTACGGTGCCGGGTCTGTAGATTGTACTCAATAAATAAGTGATCATTTATAAGATATACATGCTCGGGACCAGCAGTTAGCATAATGGCTATGTCGACTGCAGTTCGAGTCCCAGACCCAGTGGCTTAAACTCAGGCCAGGCGCGTGTGCGTGCATGCCCAAGATCCCGAGAGGAGAATGGAGGAGAAGGGATTATGGCATGGCCATCCCCCCTGGGGGGTGATTTCTCACTTTCTCTCTCTCTGTCTCTCTGTCTTTCTGGTGAGTGCATGTGCCCTATAGCAAAAACCTCTCAAAAAAAAAAGAAAGATATACATGCTCAATTGCTTTAGTAGCTATTGTAAAAAGATATGTGTGCACATAGATATTTATTTTTAAACTATGTATACATAGATATGATTTTTTGAAAAACATGAATTGGAAGGAAGATGTAAAGGCATTATATGATGAACTTTCAAGGAAATGATTCACTCATGAAAAAGGCCTATTTTATTTCTTACAAAATATTATGAAAATTTTCAGATACACACTGAAATAGAATTGTGTGTATGACTGCCCCCCCCATATATCCTTCACTCCACTTCAGCATTTACCAAGATTTGGACAGCCTTGTTTCATACTACTTTGCAACTTTTTTCATCTAATAGGAAATTATTATATATTTAACTTAGCCACATTTATAATAACACCCCACAACATAAAAATAACTTAAGGAACCACTTTTTTTTTTTTTTTTTTTTTGGAGAGGTTTTTGCTATAGGGCTTGTGCGCTCACCAGAAAGACAGGGAGAGACGGAGAGACAGAAAGTGAGAATCACCCCCCCAGGGGGGGTGGCCACACCACAATCCCTTCTCTTCCATTCTCCTCTCGGGATCTTGGGCACATATGCACACGTGCCCGGAGTGAGTTTAAGCCACCGGGTTCGGGACTCAAACCACAGTCGACTACATGGGAGTCCAGCAACATAGCCATTGCACCAACTGCTGGTCCCAGGAACCACACTTTTGAATAACGTCCACTCTATCTTCAAACTTCTTTAATTGGGGCCTGCCAGTGTATGGTGGTTACAGTGGCTGGGGCATAGTGGTTAAAGTGGCCACATGGCCAACTGAGTCATTCGAGTCCTGGACCCAGTGGCTTGGAAAACACACCGGGCACATGTGCATGCATGCCCAAAATGCTGAAAGAGGAATGGAGGCAAAGGGATTGTGCCATAACCATCCCCCTTGGGGGCGATTTCTTATTTTCCCCCTCTTTGTCTCTTCATCTTTCTCTCTCCAGCTAGCACATGTACCATACAGCTAAAATTTAAAAAAGTTTTTTTCAGTTGCCAAAAATGTCTTTTTATACCTTTTTTGGACTATCACAGATAAAAAACATTTCTCCATGCTTAAATTTTTTAACAAAAATTTATGTGAAAGTTGTATTTTCAGAGCTGAATTTCAAACTTACTTTAAAACACATATATTGATATTTATGCAGTAGAGAAAAAATGCTAATTTGTTTTTATCTTGTTAATCTGAATGATTGGTTTTAAAGTAAGCGGTTCCATACTGGTTAGGATAAATAATAAATTTGTTCATTTTTAATCATTAATTTTATATCTTTAATTCAGTGTTTTTCTGTGCTCTTTATCTAAACATGGATTAAAATCGTATTTTTATCATCACTTAGTGTATAAACAAGATCATAATTTATTGCTTCTTTCTCTGCTATAGATTCATTAGCTTGTTTCATCTTAGATTTAGTGTGTTAATCCCTACCTCAATGAGATATTTGTTTAGAAAAATATTTAATGTTGAGTATTGCTAACTACTATTCTTGTTTAAATGTAAACATTTAACTTTTAGAAAATACATCTCTTTCCATTTAAGGTTAACCTTTCTATGGCACTAGATGTGTTTCTCATTCCTATTCAAGGAGACTTCAAAGTACGAGTAAAAGTACGAGTTTGTTTGGGTCCAAAATAAATAAAAATTTGAAATCTATGCATGGTATTTTCATAATAAACATTTCCCACGGACTTTTTGAACACCTCTATATCATCGGTGTTAACGGTAAACCCCCAGGGAGACATGAGTTAGTGCCATAAAAATGTGTATGTACACTCTGTATTTCAGAAAGGATCTTGTCTGTGCCTAAGTTCACAGGATGACATGTACTGTTCTCGGAAAAATCAAAATCATGCAAAAGCCTCTGTGATTTGGTCCCAAATACCTCTCTGGCAGTATCTCCCATAAATGTCCTCTTTTCCCCGTCCCCCATGCCCCATACACCTGAAGCTGCAGCCGCTGGGAGAACTTGCTATTCTCTTTGTGTTTTCTTGTCCCTATTCTTTTTATGCTTAAGCTAGTCCAGATACCTGAAGTGGGGTTGCTGAATTTAGGAAATAAATATGCAGGATTCATAGTTCTATTTGAATTTCACATAAACAGTGATGACAAAATTTTAGTGTGTGTCCCCAAAATGGCATGGGATATATTTATATAAAATTTTAATTCATGGTTCACCTGAAGTTCTGATCTAACTGAGTGTCCTGGTTTTGTATCTGACAATTGTAACCTAAAGAAATCTTTGCTGGTCCCACTTTTCTTCCAGGACACCTTCTCCAGAGCCCTTCTTCCACCCTGCTGTCACAGGTTCCCTGCAACCTCTAATAAAATTCGTAAGCACCCCAACAATTCATAGTTAATAATATGTATGTCTCACCCTAGCACTTTGTAACACCAACACCGTGTCTTATTCTTAGAGTCCTAGGATTTAGCATTTGCACTAAAGTGAAAGGGTGGGAGGTGTCGCTCTAAAAGTAGACAGAGAGCAGATCATGGAGGGTTTTATAAACCACACTTAGACGTGAGAAGTTAAACTATAAACAGTGGAGAGCCTTTGGACATTTTTCAGGTCTGGGATGGCGTGATTTTATTTAAATGGTATGTTTGAGCCACTACCAAATAGCCTTCCCTCCTTCATGTGGAATCATGATGATAATGTGCTTTTGAAATGTTAAAACAATGGAATATCTAGTAATAGACTCTCTGGATTAACCTGACAGTGATAGGTTACTCCCTAGAGGAGTAGTCTTCATAACTTTTCTCTCTTGAATCCTCTAAAAGAATTTCGAAAACTATGTACCCTCCCAAGCATTTTAATATTGACATCTTAAGTCTTATATTAAAGTTCTAAACAGTTCCAAAGATTTCGATATAAGTATTTTAATTGAAAAATTTTAACATTACTTTAAAAATATAGGGCCAGCAGATGGCATGGTGGTTAAGGGCACTGGACTCCCACATCACCAACTGCATTTTGAGTCCCGGACCTGGCAATTTACTTTGCCCCTCCACACACTCTGCTCCTCTCTGGTCAAATTTAATAAATAAATAAATAAATAATAAAGTTAGCTAAATAAAATAATTCTTTAAAAAAATAAAGTATCCAGTGGAGGGCCAGGAGGTGCATGGAAGTTGAAGTGCTGGATCCCATATGGCTGACTCCACGGTGCAAATCCTGACCCGGTGGCTTGAAAAATCATGCTGGGTACATTTGTGTAGTGCCCAAAAATCTCAAGAGAAGAATGGAGGAGAAGGGATTGCAGTGTGGCCATCCCTCTCAGAGTTGGGGGGTGATTTTTCTGTCTCTTTGACACATGCATGTGCCCTATGGCAAAAAAAACAAGTATTCAGTGGAATTTAAATACCATAGATATTTTATATCCACCACCATTTTATTATTTTTATGCTTATTTGTTTCTTCCATGATCGATATTTCACTTTTAAAAATGCACAAGGAAGTTCTTTTGTACCTGGAGGGTTCCTTTTCTTTTTAACTCATTTTCCATTCACTTTTTTGTAGAATTTTAGCCTAATATATTTATGCTTTAAATCAACCTACTAGTCTTCCCTAAAACAAAACATATTATAAATACATTTTTTAGTTTATTTATTTTTTATACATTCAACCACTGTATATTATACAGCCTGTAAAATGAATTATCCCAGCATGAATACACTGTGTGTTAGTCCAGTTAAAGATATTATCATACATAGGGACCAGCAGTTAGTGTAATGAATATGTCACTGAACTCTCATGTAGCCGACCGCAGTTCGAGTCCCAGACCCGGTGGCTTAAACTCATGTCAGGCACATGTGCGTGCGTGCCCAAGATCCCAAGAGGAGAATGGAGGAGAAGGGATTGCGGCATGGCCATCCCCCCTGGGGGGTGATTTCTCGCTTTCTGTCTCTCTGCCTCTCTCTGTCTTTCTGGCGAGCACACGTGCCCTATAGCAAAAACCTCTCAAAAAAAAAAGAAAGAAAGAAAAGATATTATCATTCATATTATCATCAACAGATAATTTTCCATTTTTGTGTCCCTTAAGTGTTTTGCTTATTTTTCCCCATGATTCATCCCTCTCCCCTTCCCCCATTTCCCACCCTCCTCCCACACTGTCTCTAGTATCCACAATTGTTCTTCATGCTTTTATATTTTCCAGCCTTTCAGTTTCCACCATAGAGTGCAGACCTTCAGTATATATTAAGTGGGGAAATACAATGTCTCTCTTTCAAAGTGCGGCTTGCTTCACTTAGCAGTAAATCTTCTTTGTTGGTCCACTTTCTATCAAATGCCAGGGTCTTGCTTTTTACGGCTCAGTAGTATTCCACAGTGTATATTTGCGATACCTTTTCAGTCCATGCATCTGTCTGTGGACATTTGAGTTGGTTCTATGTCTTAGAAATTGTGAATAATGCCGCAGTAAACAGTGATGTGCAAATTCCTTTCTGATTGAGTGAGAGCATTCAGTTGATAGGGACAAAACTCTGTAGAAAGTGTACATACAAATTGAGGAGTGTAAAAATGAATTATTTCTGCAAAAACTAGATTTATTGCTTTGGAAAAGGCAAGTTGCTTTCAAAATGGATGACAGGGACTGGGTGGTGTTGCAGTGGTAATGCAACTGGACCCACATGGAAAAGGTCCCTGGGTTCAGGTCCCAGGCTCTCCCTGAGCACATAGAGCATATGAATGTGCTCATGATCCAGGCCAGCCTGGGGTGATGGTGGCACAGAGATGTATTGGGAGTGTCTCTCTCTCCGTTTTGTTTTGTTTCATTTTTGTGGAAGAAATAAATATACTTTTAAAAGTAGTTTTAAAACTTTCTTTAAGCTGACAAACTAAGTGCTAAAGCACTATGATAAACTTAAATGTTAAGAATTGTGGTTTCCTTTTGCTTAGTAAATGACTATAAATTTTCATTTTACTTTAAATCACAATTACATATTTTATACAGTTAATCATTTAGGCAATTATAATTAACACTTACTGAGAGGTTTCCATGTCCCAGAAGTTTGTATTGGTTAGTTAATCTTCACGAAAACCTCATGAGGTAAAAATCTTTTCATCCCACTTTTCAGATGAGGGAAATAGAGAAAGTAACTTGCTCAAGATTACATGGCTTAATGGGTGACAGTGAGGCGTTCTGCCTTCCGAGTTTATGCTCTTCATAAATAACCCTCAACTCTAAGATCTTGGCCTAGGTTCCATTGTGATTTCAAGTTAAAAATAAAATGTGTGAGGGCCACATACATAACATTTTTAGGAGTTTAATATTTTTTTTGATTGACTGTTAATAAGCTGTGTGGTAAGAGGTCTTCCACTGGATTACAAATGTTAAGTAATAACAATAGTTCCAAAACTATAAATCAGGAATGGTGGGCACATTTAGTCTCCAAAAACTGCTTAGTGAGTTTGGTTACAAAAGCATAAGAAACTACTTCCTACATGGCAAAAGTAGATACTAAAAAGTCGTAAGCACTTTTTACCAAATATGAATTTCTCTCCTTTCATTATGCCTTTGGAAAACAATTCTCAGATTACCTTTAGGCTCACCACAGAGTACAGTTAATAATATACATATCGATATATTTAAACAGACAAATGTCTGTGCAACTTCTAATGCAAAACATCCGTGATCACTTATATCCTCTCCTTTCCAAGTCTCCACTCCTTTTTTTTTGTTTTTGTTTTTTTTTTTTTTTGAGAGGTTTTTGCTGTAGGGCACATGCACTCGCCAGAAAGACAGAGAGACAGAAAGCAAGAAATCCCCCCCCCCCCCAGGGGGATGGCCATACTGCAATCCCATCTCCTCCATTCTCTTCTCAGGAGCTTGGGCACGCATGCACACGCACCCAGCATGAGTTTAAGTCACTGGGTCCAGGACTCGAACCAGGGTCAGCTACATGGGAAGTCAGCGACATAGCCATTACGCTAACTGCTGGTCCCAAGATGTAACATGTAAATCGTAAATCTATGTTCAGACATCTACTGCAGGCCAGACTCTGTGTTACACTCTGGAAGCAGAGTAGTGAACATAAGACTGTCTAGTCTAGAAGAAGGTGTAAGCACTTGAACCACAATTGCCATCCAGCGCAATAGTGATACCAGGAGGATGGCGACCACACGATATGAATGGTGCCCCGGGAATTGTGCTACACACTGGGCCTAGATGTTGAGCCAATGTGCAGTAAGAACCTGACGTCTGCCTGGCTGGCTGGTGAGACTTCACTAGCTCCCTCATTGACTGGCTGTGGGACTGACATTGATGAGGCTAAGCAAGGGCAGTTGCTGATTAACCTACATGGCCGTGGCTGACCACTGGGCTTTGGTTTCAGCCTTTGAGATTTTCCTTCCTGATGAGAAAATGGAAGCTGTGGAAATAGAGTTTTTGTTAGTATTTATTTATCTTGCTTTGCTCTTCAAGGGAAGGAAAGATATTTTTGTTAATCTCCTGTGTATCCCACACCCTAGACCCCTGTTGCTGCTACCACTGCCGCTGCTGCTGCTACCGCTACAGATTAAATGGAAAAAGACCATATGTAGCCCAAGAATGACCCCTTTCCTTTTTGATATATTTTTACATTTTCCTACATTTTTGCTATAGGATGCATACAGAGAGAGAGAGAGAGAGAGAGAGAGAGAGAGAGATGGAAAGCAAGAAATCACCCCCCAGGGAAATGGCCACTCCACAATCTCTTCTCCTCCATTCTCCTCTTGGAATTTTAGGCACACGTACACACGCACCCAAGGTGAGTTTCATGTTGCCAGGTCTGGGACTCGAACCACAGTTGACTACATGGGAGTCCAGCAATGTAACCATTACACTGTCTGCTGGTTCCAACCCCTTACAGGAAGTGGTTCATATAGAAGTTCTTGTGACTAGAAAACAGAGACTGCCCTATAAACTAGTCTTGAAAATTCACCTCCTACTTTGGCATTGCCTATGTATAAACATTTATGAGGAAAAATCATAAGTTGTCTCATAACCTGCATGAACATAGCTGTATAATCTTGAGAATAGTAGGAAAAGTAAAGAAAGCAGCATGGGTTGGTGGTTGGGATAAAGGCTCTAGGGCTATTTCCAGTGGAGATGGGCACCGAAATAGAAATCTCTTTGTATCGGGGACTTGTCAACCTTGGGCTCAGCCTGGACTGAGACTGATGTCCAAGGAGTCACATCTGAGGGATGTAGGAACATAGCAGGGATCTCCAGTGGGGGGCAGTCTGTTCTGGGAAATGTATAGACCTCAGAGGCAGACAGGTAGACTTGACTTTAGATCCTGGCTTTGCCATTTATTAGCTGTGTGACCTTGGACGAATTAACATCTTTGATGGTCTTCATTTTTCTCATGTGATTATAAGGGTGAAATAAGACAATGAGTACAGGCTATTAGACCAATGACTACATTTCATCGATCTCGGGTTCCTTCCATTTCTAGTAAGCTAAATGATATCCAGTTGGTGATGTGGAAACCAACCAGAGCTGGAAGAGGGGCCCAGTCCTCAGTGTGGAGGGTGCTCGTTTCTCACATGCTCTGTAACCTGCTTTTAGCAGATGAAGCAGTGACGTGTTTTCCACCCATCCTCAGCTCCTAACACATTTCCTAAAAACAGAGTGACAAAGTGACAAACATCCATGTTAAACATCCCTGAGACTGCCAAAATCCTTGGTGAAAAGGAAGAAAATACCCCCAAAGGAGATTTGCGGGAGCAAGAAGCCCGTTAGAGTACACAGGAAAGACCCCAGATCTGCTCTTCGCACGCGAGTACTTCCTTTGTCCTAGTTTTTGCAGCTTTGCGATAATTGACCTCTGTCACATTTTGAAAAGAGTAACCCTGCCATTATTGGCTGGTAACTACTAGTTATTTGTATACTAATCAGTACTTATTGTCACTTTGATCTTTCCTGGAAGCATTTCCCAGAAGCTTGTCAAACTGTTTTGGTACCGATCACATGGAGCACACTAGGTAGTCTTTGATAGTGATCAAGATGTCACTAACTAATGACTTCCTCTGTTGATTTTAAGCCTTGGTAAATTATTATCCATTTGAAACAAAAAATATATAGAGTTCTCACCCTGTGCAAGAAACAGATTAAATCACGAAAGAGCACGAAGATGGAAATAGCATTGGTCCTGCTACCAGAAGTTTAGAGTTGGGGAAAAGAACAGGCATGTGTATATGAAACTAAAATACAAACTGTAAGAAAACTATGTCAGTTAGTTGCTGGCACAGTAGTGCTGTGTAGCAAACCGCCCCCTAGTCAAGGAATTATAAGCAGTTTTGTGTTCACACTCATTCACATGCAGGTTGGTTGGGGTCCATTTATCTAGGCTGACCTTGGCAGGTCTAGGTGTCAGGCTGCAGACTGGGTTCAGGTTTTCCACATGACTATCCTTCACCTTGGATTAACAAACTAACCAGGGTGTGTTGTCCTCATAGTGGTGGGAGAAGCATAAGAAGGGCAACCAGGAATCTGCAGTTCCCCTTGAAGCCTCGATGCAGAATGGGTATACCATTTTGTCTGCCCAGTGTCACTGGTTGAAGCCAGTCCCATATACCAAGTTCAACATCAGAGTGGGAGGAAAGGATACTCTAAGTCTCAAAAGAAAAACTACAATGTCAGCTGGGGCGTGGATGCTGGGAGGAGTGAAGTACTGGGAAGAAATGATGCAAACTGTCAAAGTACGAAAATAAAAGTCCAAGATGTCAGGAGGCATAATGTAGAGATTAATTAATTCTGATGGGAGAATCGTTTTTCTACTTTCTGAAGAATATAGCCATTTGAAATGTCTTAGAAGACTGGATAGAATTTCAATAAGCAAAGCTGGAGGTTTTTGCATTCCAGAGAATGTGAGCACCATAACGAAAATCGTAAACAATTCTGACCTTAGTAAAGTAGTGAAAAATCTGGGGTGACTGAAGCCCTGTAGCAAGGGAAGGTGGAAACAAAGACCAGGAAGCCTTCAACATTTCATATTCATTTGAGAAAGTGCTGAATGTTCTGGCTTTATCCAAAAACAAACAAACAAACACCTAAACATTAATGTGCGCATTCATCTCTGGAAATATATGAGAAAGAAGAGACAATTCTAGAAGGGAATTAGCTCATGAATGGCCTGGAGTGCCACGCCAAGGGGTTTAGCCTTCGTTCAGCATGTAATAGGCAACCATCACAGATTTTCGACCGGAGATGGAGAATGTCATGATGAGAACTAAATTTCAGC
>NW_006206301.1:1751399-1774488 GCF_000334495.1 Tupaia belangeri chinensis | reverse complement strand
GCAGGATCAATTAGGAGGTAGTTGGGAGAAGTGATTAAAGATCTTGGCCAGAAAGGAGAAGAAAAATACTAGAGGTAGATAAACCAGTTAGCTAACTGGTAATAATCGCAGCAAGAGGACAGTACCTAGGAAAGGAGATATAAAAAGCAGGGGATGAGCTGAAAAGAATTTGCAATAACAGAAGTTTAAGTTGACAAAGAGGAAGAGGGAGGAGACAGGTTTTTGTGTACTTCTCTCTCAAATCTCACAATCCCCTGAGATTCAGGTACTACTATTTCCATTTATAATTGAGAAAATCGAATGGCAGAATAAATAGCCAAACAAAACTCTATCCCAGTTGTGTATGCTGCAGAGTCTGTTCCACTTCACCCTTCTGCTAAAGTAGAAGCTTCAGGAATGCAACTCTCTGGTTTTCCATGGTGTCCTCCGTGCCTGCAACACACCTGCACTTAGTAGGAATCAATGAATATTTACAGAAGAAATCATTAAGTGAGTAAGTGGCACTGTGTACACGGATAGTGTGATGACAAGCAATGTGAGCGCTGAGCACCTTCTCACAGTGATAAGTAACGGCCCTGCTGTTAATACGACGATGATAGAGTGATGGTGGACGATAGTTGAATGTAAGACATTTCACACATTTATTTTCTATTTAAACCTTCTCCTGCCAAGGAGGCTTTACATTAGCTCAACGTGTCAGAGAGGCTTTAAATACTGGAGTTATTTAAAGAGGATGGAGTGCTTTTGCAACTTAAAAATGGAAGTGTGATAAAGTTTAAGCTGTGTTTTAATTGGCCTTTCTTAGTTTTCCCTGAGGCAGGGAAACCAAACCAGCAGAGGAAGCTGACAGTGAACAGCAGCAAGCAACAAATCTTGCTGATCGGCACTTAGAAATTGTTCTTGACAGCACATGCCTTCCGCGTAGAATTTAATATAAAGCTCTTTCAGTAGATTAAGACTGATGAATATTGTAATCCCCATTTGAATAGACTCTTGAGTTCTTGTTTTCAGATTTTAGAAACAGACATGCGATCCTAAGGATACGGAACAGAGACCAGTGCCAAAAATGTAACTGTTTTGCTTGAAATTGCTAAGTTATGAACAAAAACAGTTTACATGACTCAAAATGTATTAGTAGATGTTTTCTGGATGAACAATTAGACATCTGTCCAGAAACTCTTCCTATGGATCAGGGCCTGGCATAATAAGCTTCCGGTGCACAATCGGTGTCCCTCGTTTTTTAATGGTAAATGTCTTCTTGATTAGTTGCACTCCAAATGCTAGAAGGCTAGGAGAGGATGTCCTTGGGTGATCCAACAATGGAGGGTTTCAGATAAACTAAGATTCCTTTTTTTTAGTTTTTTGCCTTAAGGCACGTGCGCTCATGGGAGAGAAAGAGACACAGAGACGGTGAAAGGGAAAGTGAGAAATCACTCCCTAGGAGAGATAGCTGCAATCCCTTCTCCTCCTTTCTCCTCCTGGGATCTTGGGCACACATACACATGTACACATACCCAATGTGAGTTTCAAGCCACAGCATCCGGGATTCAACCTCAGTCATCCATGTGGGGATCCAGCAACGTAACTACTATGTCATCTGCTGGCCCTGAGATTCCTTTTGTAAGTTGTTGATTTCTGTGTATGTTTATTTCCTTTAACCCTATCCAGAAAAAGAAACCTGGGCAGGCTATCCATCTGTTAAGTGTTGAAGAGACTCTAAAAGTTCCTTGACCTATAAACACCTAGGCCTTTGAAGTTAAACTCTCATCATTGAAGTATGTCACGTCACTTGATTTTATGCTCCTCTCCTTAACATTTATAGTAAAGAGAGAAATTCGATGAGAGGGGACCAGTAGATGGTGTAATAGTTAGGTCACTGGACTCCTACATGGCCAACCACAGTTCAAGTCCTGGACCTGGTGGCTTCAAACACACCGGGCACATGTGCCCAAAATCCTGAGAGGGAATGGGGCAGAAGGGATTGTGACGTGACCATCCCCCACCCCAGGGGAGGAGATGATTTCCTGCTTTCTATCTCCCTGTCTCTCTCTGTCTCTCCAGTGAGTGCATATGCATCCTTAAGCAAAAATCTCTCTTTTTTTTTTTTTTGGAAAGGGTTTTTTTCTCTATAGGACACGTGCACTCGCCAGACAGACAGAGAGAGACATAGAGACAGAAAGCGAGAAATCACCCCCCAGAGGGGATAGTCACGCCGCAATCCCTTCTCCATTCTTCTCTTGGGATCCTGGGCATGCACGCACACGCGCCCGGCGTTAGTTTTAAGCCACCGGGTCCGGGACGCGAACCGTGGTCAACTACGTGGGAGTCCAGTGACATAGCCATTATGCTAACTGCTGGTTCCCAGCAAAAATCTCTCTTAAAAGAAAAAGAAATTAGATGATATGAAGATAGCCCCTCTAAAGTGAATTGAACAGGAATCCTCAGTCTTTTGTCATAAGGGATTTCTCATCCATTCACCTCTGAATCAGACTCAGTAGTTCTTAACCTGACAGCTTATTCGAGTCTCCTGGGAGTTTTCAATGCCTGAGTCCTACCCCAGAGATTCAGATTTAATTAGTCTGAGTTAGAGCTGGGCAGCTATATTATTTTTTAAAGTTTTCTAAGGGAGTCTAACATGTAAGAAGGTTTGAGGAATGCAGGATTAGACCAATCTTAGAGGCAAGACTGGGCAGTAGAGTGGGAACCTCTGGCCTCTTGCCTTCTCTTGAGCCTCTCACTCCCATATACCCCACGTCCCCAAAACGGGAATCAAAAGACACAATACAGAGAGCCTAGGAGTTTACCACTCTAATCCGATAGTAAAATCAGTCATAAATGAGTTGTTGCCTGGGGATATTACCCAAAGTGCTGCACCCCCTGGAACCTGTCAGAGGCTTGTGCTACCCTCCTGGTGGGTCTCAGTATCTCTCTTAAGAAAAAGAATAAAAGGTTCACTTGGGGGAGTAGTGAGATCATCTATCTCAGAAAGTCTTACTGAGAACAAAGGACAAGGGCAGTTTAATTCACATCTTGTATGAGCTTAATAAATAGTGATCCTAGAAATGCATCCTGTATTTCCACCAATGAGAATAGGGAAGTGAACTATTTTTTTGTGACATTACCTCATTCCCTGTCCCATCTGATGGACATCAGTACCTGAATGCAGAGTGGACTTACTTGGCCTGTATTTTAATGAGTAATTTAATTTGATGAGTCAGATTTTGGGATTTTTGCAGCTGAGAAATATGATCAGTGTGCATCTATAATTCCTTTTCATCTTAGAAGTCACTATTGTTTCCATGGAATCAGTTGAATTGATGAATATTAAATCTGACTTCTGTTTGTGTGCATAGAGGCAAAATGGTAGAAAAGAATGATCGATGGTTAAAAAGAGATTTTGTGTTAAACGAAATAGTTACAGTGAAATATCATAGTCCTGATATCATAGTCCTGGCCCTATCGAACCCCCTGCTGCCACATCCCTGTACTGACCTAAAACGAGGCCTGCATGTTACTTACCATTGCACTTACAGGATAGCTTATCAATCATGGAGAAGTTAAGAGAAATTAAATTTTGGAGTCTTTTTTTTTTTAAGAGAGATTTTTTCCTATAGGGCATGTGTGCTTGCCAGACAGAGAGACAGAAAGTTAGAAGTCACCCCCCCCGGGGGGGTGGGGGGAGATGAACATGCTGCAATCCTTTCTCCTCCATTCTCCTCTAGAGATCTCGGGCACACACGCACACACCCTGTGTGAGTTTTAAGCCTCCAGGTCTGGGACTTGAATTGCAGTCAGCCATGTGGGAGTCCAGTGATGTAACCATTACACCACCTGCTGGTCCCAGAGCCTTCTTTTCTTGAAGAAAACTGACAATGTGCATATGTGAAGTCAGGAAGGTAAAGATCAAAGACACACAAAAAGGAGGCTGGCCAAAAGAGATCAGTAAAGCATCCAGCGATCTCATGGAATGAGTCTCATTTGCCTAGAAGTGCCCAGAGCTTCCCAGAAGTTGCTAATACCACCTTAGAGCATTGGTAGCAGTCAGTGGTTCCATGATCAAGAAGAAATTAAAACAAAGTTGGGCCCAGGTGAGGTGATCACAGGTGGACGGGTGCTGCTGCAAGATGCTAGAACCATGTGACCAGATCCCAGGTAGACTTGAACACACCTGGCACACTCTGGTCCCAGCTGGCTGGAGAGCTGAAGGAGCAGGGATTGTGGCGTGGTGAGACTCTGTCAAGGGTACTCCTCTGTCTCTCACAAAATAAATAGTAAACTTTAAAAATATTAAACAAAAAAAACCCAGAAAGTTTGATATGCAGATGAACATTTTTTTTAAAAAAAGTCTCATGGACAAAAAAGAGGCTAAGTTTTATATAGTGCAGAATTTTTCTTTGAGTCATTTATTTCTTCTGAAAATATCTTTTAAAGGCTACAGTCAAACATTGTTTTCTCTTCTGGGGATAGGGCTACTTTTCATTAGTACTGG
This sequence comes from Tupaia belangeri chinensis, assembly GCF_000334495.1. Lineage (NCBI taxonomy): Eukaryota > Metazoa > Chordata > Mammalia > Scandentia > Tupaiidae > Tupaia > Tupaia belangeri. The sequence goes on along the minus strand of NW_006206301.1, from coordinate 1,769,999 downwards.
TAGATTTTCATCTCAGAGGTGACAGAGGCTTAGGAAACGATTTTTCCTTTGGTACCGCATTAGGCTCAGTAGGACTTCTTCCTAAGTCAGATATTATTCTCGATTCTCAAAGTTGTCAATTTTTATGAACAGGAAGAGCATGCATATAATGCTGTGGTTGCTGGTAAAAGAATTTGAAGCCATACCTAAGATAGCCGCTATTATTTATCTAGAAAAAAAGTGGCAGCTATGTTAGCAGACCACTAATATAATACAAAGTTAAAATGGTCAGTTTAGGATTGCAACGTTTTCTTCTAGAACCCAAAGGAAGACTGTTGGGTGGCCCAGACATCTCTTCGGTGCATCCCTCTGAGTGGTATAAAAGAGGGCCTCCTCCTTGATGTTAGCATCATTGAAACAAATCTTAAACAATGACATTTAAACACCAGTGTTATGGCTTAGATAATTATTTATCCCCCTGAAGTTTATGTTTGGAATTTGACCTTAGTCAGCAATAATTAGATGTCCCTCAAAAGTTCATATGTTGGAACTTGGTTGTTTTGTAAAGGTATTAAGTGAAAACTTAATCCAGAGTGGGGCTTTTGAGTAAAATAAAGAAATTAGGGCAAGGCCCCCATAATTGAGTTCCTGTTTGTATGTAAAGAGAGGAAAAGGGTCAGGCAGGCCACGTGGACATAGACCTGAACAGGGAGGCGTGTATGGACAGGTATTTGCTCAGGATCCTGCCCTCCACCACGTTGTAGCCTCACCAGAAGTTGGTCCTTGGATCTCCAATCTCCAAACTGTGAGCTGAATAAACTTCTACTTCTCTATAAATTCCCCAATCTCAGATATTCTGTTAGCAGTGCAATGACAACCAACTTCTAAGATGACAGTAAAAATGCAGTTTCTACTAAAAGAAATTGTAGATTAAAGGCATTTTCCTAAACAGCCTATGGCTGAAGATGTTCACTATTTGAAATTGTTTTCTTCATTGGTTTTACTTCTGTATGATCTCTCTTCTTCAAACCTCCTCTATAAGAACAGGTCCCTTATCTCATTCACCAATATCTAGCTCAGTTGCCTGATAGGAAGTTTTTTAAATATTGCTTGACTGAAATGAATAACTAAAGATTTAGATGGTAAAACCTGGAAGCATCATCCAACTCCATGTCCCAAAACTCTCAACTTTTTGGAATGACCAGCTGAACTGAAAAGGTGGCATTTAAAAGCAGTAATGACAAAGTCTATTATTTGGACCCTGATTATTAACTGCACAAGGGCAGGATGGGGAAGACTTGGTTTAGCAGCAATACCTGTGAAACAGGGATTTAGGTGACAATAAACTCAGTATAAGTCAACATCTTAAAAACAAACGTCCATCATAATTATAGAAGTTAGTTAGTTTTCCATTACAGTCAATCAGTTTTTTACAACAAATGGTACAGGGAACATTGGATCTCAACATGCAAAAGAGTGAAGTTAAACTCCTATCTCAACCATATACACAATTAACACAAAATGGGTCTAAAACCTATATAAAAGAGAGAAAACTATAAAACTCTTAGAAGAAAACATCAGAGTAAATTTTATGGATTTATAATGGTTTCTTAGATATGACACCAACAGCACAAATGACAAAAAGAAAATATAGATTAGGTTTTATCAAAAATTAAAAATTTAGTGTTGTGAAGGACACTACCAAAAAAGAAAAAATAGCCCACAGAATGGGATAAAATATTTGTAAATCACACATAAGAGTCTAGTGTTCAGAAAATATAAGAAGTCTTCCCACTCAGTAACAAAAAGATAAATATCCCAGTTAAAAAGTAGGCAGAGATTCAAGTAGACCTTTTTTTCAAGGAAGATAGACATATTGAAAATGAGCACATGTGAAGATGCTTAACAGCATTAGTCATCACAACAATGCTAAATAAAGATGACTTCATACCCATTTGATAGTTACAATTAAAGATATGTACAGTAATAAGTGTTGGAGAGGATATGGAAGAGTTGAAACCCTCATACCTTACATATAAAATTGGAATAGGTGCATTCACAGTGGAAAACACTTCACAGTTCCTCAAAAGTTTACCATATGACATAACAGTTCTACTCCCAGGTATAAACCCAAAAGAAATAAAAACACCCAAAAACTTGTTTACACAAAAACTTGTATATAAATATTCATAAAAGCATTATTCATATTATACACAAAAGTGGAAATAACCCAAACGTTCATCAGCTGATGAATGGACAAAGAAAATGTGGCATATCCATACAATGAAATATAATTTGTCAGTAAGAGAAATGAAGTACTGATACATACTATAATGTGGACGAACCTTCAAAATGTTATGCTAAGCGAAAGAAGCCAGTCACAAGAGATTGTGTATTGGGACCAGCAGTTAGCGTAATGGCTATGTCGTTGGACTCCCACGTAGTTGACCGCGGTTCGAGTCCCGGACCCGGTGGCTTAAACTCACACTGGGCGCGTGTGCGTGCGTGCCCAAGATCCCGAGAGGAGAATGGAGGAGAAGGGATTGCAGCATGACCATCCCCAGGTGATTTCTCGCTTTCTGTCTCTATGTCTCTCTCTGTCTTTCTGGTGAGCGCACACACCCTATAGCGAAAACCTCTCCAAAAAAAAAAAAAGTACATCTTTAACCTGTTAGAGCTTATGAATCAATTTTAGAAACTCTATTAACCTACTGAAATAATATACAAAATTTTGTGTGCAGGTATATACATCTTTCTTTCCATATTCAGAATTTACACCTGTCCTGCCAATCATAGGGGGTTCATCTACTCTTATTGATGTGACAGAAACATAGTCAGCTCCAGTATCCATGAGACCGCTGCTCTTGGCTGCTATTCACTTTTGTTTCCACTGCAGCTACTATCAGAATTGTCACTGCATCAGGGCTGTTTTCTGTGTCCATCTTTCTTGTCATTCCTTAGCTGTGGTCACTGACATCTGTCACTAATAGGCTAGAACATGTACAGCCTTTCAACCAATTGAATTGTGGCCAGAAATATGCTAAGAACCACCACTCTGTGTTCAGGAAGAGTTGTTTTAGCCTAGGCCTGAGATTCTGGGTGCCTGCCATACAGTGGCACAGGGCACCCCAAATTCACCCAGCCAAGCCCTTCCACTCTTTGCTGGCACACTGGCCCAGCTTGTACAGGGGGGTGCCATTGATCTCCTGCTTCTGGCCTTCCAGTCTCCCAAGGGCACTACACCCTGTGCTACACTGAAGCCCCCTCATCTAGCATCCTGTTCACTTATCCAATTCCCATCAACTCCTTTCCTTAGCATACTGGGTAAAAATACAGTCTTAGTATGCTCAGATTACCACAATAAAACACCATAGACTATGTGGCTTTAACAATAGACATTTATTTTTCAATATTCTGGAGGCAGAAAGGTCTAAGATCAAGACTGATAAGTCTGTGAAGTTTCAGAAGTTTTGCCTACTTACCAAGAAAAGCCGATGCTTATTTCTATGTTAGATGAACCTTCATAGAAATAGAATACCAAATGAGAAAAGAAGTGTTATGGAGTTAGTGACAAGTTATATTGACAGTACTTTTGGCGTAGAGGTGCTGGACAATGTACAACAGTAAAATGCGACTCCCTACAAGGGCTTCCCACATGGAAACGATCTGGGTTGAATCCAGAGACCTCCCAGCCCCCACTTGAGTACTCGGGACACATGTGTCCTTGAACTGGGGCTGCATAAAACTGGGAGTAAATCATGCTGCTAAGAGTCTGTTAGGGATGTTCTCACTGTTTCTCCCTCTGTGTCTCTTGTTTTTAAGGAAGGGAGAAATAAATAAATAAATTTGAGAAAAATACTTCTTACCATATTTTTATAATAATCTTTTAGAGGTTTTTGTCTTCGGTCATGTGCAGTCACTAGAGAGAGAGACAGTGAGAGGGAAAGTGAGAAATCACCCCACCCCCCCACTCCCCCAGTGGGCATGGCCACACCTCAGTCTCTTCTCCTCCAGTCTCCTCCCAGAGTCCAGGGCACATATGCACACACACCTGGCATGACTTTCAAGCCTCTAGGTCCGGACTCGAACTGCAGTCGACTGTGTAGGAATCCAGGGATGTAACCACTGCGCCATCTGCTGGCCCCTATAATCATTAATTGGCACATATTTCATCAAATTTCAAATAAATTGAGATTCCACAATTAATGTGCTTACTAAGTCCTTGTCACAAGTTTGTGGGCTAATTTGAAATATGTGGAAAGGCAATTTTATCATTCTTCCTAATGACTCCAAAAAGGGGGGGAAGAAGACAGGTGGGCACTGAGCTGTTTACTGATAAAGGCTTGTTTGCTGAAATATTTAGGACTTCATAATAGCATACAACTGAAAGATATATTCAATATGTAATTCCTACATAGTTTGATCAATGTGCTGTTACAGTAAGTGCTCCGACGAACTGCTGCTATGCTAGTATGACAACCTAAATAAATGGAAAATCATCAGAAGTGTAAATGATCGTTTATACTCAAGTATATGCAATAATCAATAGTCATTTTTAGCATCGCTTTTATACTTTAAATATTAATTCCTGCATCCTAGGTTCATAAGCTAGGTATATTGCTTTCAGAAGAAATGTGAGACAGTATCTGTAACTGCTTTCCCTGGACCATGGACTTTACTTGGCTTTGGCCTAAGCCCTATTTGGCATTACTAACCTGTATTCATCCACCTCTTATTACAGGACACTGGATATGCCCTGGCAAGTAGCCACCCAGGCATGTTACCAATCTGCTCTTAAACCCAGCAGTGACCCTTGCGTTATGTTTCTGACTACATCAGGTTCTCCTTTTCCTTTGGGGAAGTCATGTTCCTTGAGCACGGCATATATATAGCCTAATGTGCGATTGTTCAGCCTTTGAATGTCACCAGACAGGTTTGATTTCATACTGCTTAGAGTATGTTATAATGAACAAATTTAAAGAGTGATAGAGTTGTCATTTTCACATACCTACATTGAGAATCTGAATTAATGGGTCATCAAATAATAGTTACATGACTCAACAGAAGCATGCATTGATAATATGGTTAAATATAAATGAAAGGGACCAGCAGTTAGCGTAATGGCTATGTCGCTGGACTCCCATGTAGCCGACCACGGTTTGAGTCCAGTGGCTTAAACTCACATCTGGCGCGTGTGTGTGTGCCCAAGATCCTGAGAGGAGAATGGAAGAGAAGGAATTGCAGTGTGGCCATTCCCCCTGGGAGGTGATTTCTCGCTTATATATATATGAAAGAGCACAGAAAGCAAAGCCAGTGAAGGTATATGTGGGTGAGACTCCAGAGGACAACACAGATACCTCCACTCCTTTTCCCAGATGTGGATACTCCATGTGCCTAAATGTAGAGCACTGACAAGTTGTGGGTCAAGGAATTCTGCCAAAAGCAGTACTTCACATACAGTAGATGATCTTAAAGTAAGGCCTGTTTGAATTCTATTAATGAGAGATTATCTTCAACAAAAGCAAGCTGCAGACATAAAATTACCTGTAATACTTTCAAAAGAGAACCATTGTCCAGCTCTTTGATCTGCAAAGATCAATTTAAAATGAGGATAAACTGGTTCACTTTTAGCTTTTGAAACTAAGGATAAATATTTGAAATTAGATTGCACCATATTATTAACTTCCCCCCCAAAAAAAGATTAGTGAATATTGAGAATTTCATATACTCCAAGCTGAAGACATAAAACAGGTATAGGTTAGAATTTAGGTATACAAGTTAAATTGAAAATTAATCATTCACAACATCTAAAGCATATTAGAAGCATACTGTTTAAAGAAAACCCACAGATAATCCTTTCTAAAGCAAAACACTCATATTTAAATAGTAATGGGCCTTAGATGTTAGTCTATTTTTGTCTACTTGAACTTACACTATATTCTCATTTATGTGTACTTATCCATATATAGAAAAGAAATTCTGGTCTGGCCATGGTAGTACAGGCACAGCTTTGCACAACTGGAGCTATATGTGAAGGACTTGTGTTCAAATCTCAGATTAGCCTGAATACACACACACACACACACACACTCATGATCCCACTGACTGGGAGACTTGGAGGAGGACCACAGCATGACAGAATCCTCTTGCTGGTGTTGAGGGAGAAGGAAGTGTTTAAAAGAAAGTGTTTTTCTTGTAACCATTTTAAATGGAGTAGAAAAATAACTAAATGTGTAATACTAATAAGTTGCATTTAGTTTGCATGCATGTTTTGATTATAAAAAGTTACATGCATGTCAAAATCAAAGTTATAGAGATGGCCATGAAAACAGCACGAGTGGTAAGAGAACCCCATGGGGCCGCTGAACTGGACAGGCCTGGCTGTGTAGTCACATGACCTTAGAAAGTTGCCAGATCATCACATTTCTAAAGCAGGACAGTAATATCTACTCACAGTAGAAATTCACTTATTTACTTTTTTTCAATTTTGCCCTGGGGTCAGCAGATGGTGTAGCAGTCACATCACTGAATGCCTACATCATTGACCATGGTTTGAGTCCCAGACCCAGTGATTTGAAAATCATGCTGGGGGTGTGTGCATGCCTGTCCAAAATCCCAAGAGGATAATGGAAGACAAGGGATTATGTTGTGCCCATCCCTCCTAGGGGGAAGTGATTTCTCACTTTCCCTGTCTCTGTCTCTGTCTTGCTTTCTCTCCTCAGCAAGTGCACATGCCCTAAGGCAAACACCTTTCAAAAAAAAATAAATTGACAAGAGGATACATGCACTTTCCAGAGAACGACCAAGAGAAAGGGAGAGAAAGAAGAAAACTAAGAAAGCGACTCTCATGAGAAATGGTCATGTCACAATCCCTTCTCTTCTACTTCTCCCTCCTTTAAGATTTTGGGCATACACACACATACGTGTGGCATGTTTTTCAAGCTCCTGGGTCCAGGACTTACAAACAGCCTTGTGGGATTCAGTTGTCTTAATATATCATGCGACCACCTAGCCCCACAGTGGCAATTGAAAACAATGTATATAAAGTACCTGGCATCAGGGAACCAGCAGTTAGCGTAATGGCTATGTCGCTGGACTCCCATGTAGTCGACCGCAGTTCGCGTCCCCGACCCGGTGGCTTAAAACTCACGCTGGGCGCGTGTGCGTGCATGCCCAAGATCCCAAGAGGAGAATGGAGGAGAAGGGATTGCCGCATGACCATCCTCCCCTGGGGGGTGATTTCTTGCTTTCTGTCTCTCCAGAGGACAACACAGATACCTCCACTCCTTTTCCCAGATGTGGATACTCCATGTGCCTAAATGTAGAGCACTGACAAGTTGTGGGTCAAGGAATTCTGCCAAAAGCAGTACTTCACATACAGTAGATGATCTTAAAGTAAGGCCTGTTTGAATTCTATTAATGAGAGATTATCTTCAACAAAAGCAAGCTGCAGACATAAAATTACCTGTAATACTTTCAAAAGAGAACCATTGTCCAGCTCTTTGATCTGCAACGATCAATTTAAAATGAGGATAAACTGGTTCACTTTTAGCTTTTGAAACTAAGGATAAATATTTGAAATTAGATTGCACCATATTATTAACTTCCCCCCCAAAAAAAGATTAGTGAATATTGGCAATTTCATATACTCCAAGCTGAAGACATAAAACAGGTATAGGTTAGAATTTAGGTATACAAGTTAAATTGAAAATTAATCATTCACAACATCTAAAGCATATTAGAAGCATACTGTTTAAAGAAAACCCACAGATAATCCTTTCTAAAGCAAAACACTCATATTTAAATAGTAATGGGCCTTAGATGTTAGTCTATTTTTGTCTACTTGAACTTACACTATATTCTCATTTATGTGTACTTATCCATATATAGAAAAGAAATTCTGGTCTGGCCATGGTAGTACAGGCACAGCTTTGCACAACTGGAGCTATATGGGAAGGACTTGTGTTCAAATCTCAGATTAGCCTGAATACACACACACACACACACACACACTCATGATCCCACTGACTGGGAGACTTGGAGGAGGACCACAGCATGACAGAATCCTCTTGCTGGTGTTGAGGGAGAAGGAAGTGTTCAAAAGAAAGTGTTTTTCTTGTAACCATTTTAAATGGAGTAGAAAAATAACTAAATGTGTAATACTAATAAGTTGCATTTAGTTTGCATGCATGTTTTGATTATAAAAAGTTACATGCATGTCAAAATCAAAGTTATAGAGATGGCCATGAAAACAGCACGAGTGGTAAGAGAACCCCATGGGGCCGCTGAACTGGACAGGCCTGGCTGTGTAGTCACATGACCTTAGAAAGTTGCCAGATCATCACATTTCTAAAGCAGGACAGTAATATCTACTCACAGTAGAAATTCACTTATTTACTTTTTTTCAATTTTGCCCTGGGGTCAGCAGATGGTGTAGCAGTCACATCACTGAATGCCTACATCATTGACCATGGTTTGAGTCCCAGACCCAGTGATTTGAAAATCATGCTGGGGGTGTGTGCATGCCTGTCCAAAATCCCAAGAGGATAATGGAAGACAAGGGATTATGTTGTGCCCATCCCTCCTAGGGGGAAGTGATTTCTCACTTTCCCTGTCTCTGTCTCTGTCTTGCTTTCTCTCCTCAGCAAGTGCACATGCCCTAAGGCAAACACCTTTCAAAAAAAAATAAATTGACAAGAGGATACATGCACTTTCCAGAGAACGACCAAGAGAAAGGGAGAGAAAGAAGAAAACTAAGAAAGCGACTCTCATGAGAAATGGTCATGTCACAATCCCTTCTCTTCTACTTCTCCCTCCTTTAAGATTTTGGGCATACACACACATACGTGTGGCATGTTTTTCAAGCTCCTGGGTCCAGGACTTACAAACAGCCTTGTGGGATTCAGTTGTCTTAATATATCATGCGACCACCTAGCCCCACAGTGGCAATTGAAAACAATGTATATAAAGTACCTGGCATCAGGGAACCAGCAGTTAGCGTAATGGCTATGTCGCTGGACTCCCATGTAGTCGACCGCAGTTCGCGTCCCCGACCCGGTGGCTTAAAACTCACGCTGGGCGCGTGTGCGTGCATGCCCAAGATCCCAAGAGGAGAATGGAGGAGAAGGGATTGCCGCATGACCATACCCCCCTGGGGGGTGATTTCTTGCTTTCTGTCTCTCTGTCTCTCTCTGTCTGGCGAGCACACGCACCCTATAGCAAAAACTTCTCAAAAAAAACAAACAAACAAACAAAAATGTATCTGGCATCATGAATGCTTAATAAATATTACCTATTAACAGAAAAACATGCAGGTTTAATAAAAGATTACTTTTTTGAAGTCAAATTTGGTTCTTAAACAGCTTCAAAAGGCGTATCAGTATAAGGATTAGAATTTGGGTACATGGGTTGAATTGAAAATTAATTATGCTGGAGACAGCAGATGGCTTAATGGTTACATTACTCAACTGCCACGTAGTCTACTGCAGTTTGAGTCCTAGGTCCGGCGGCTTAGAACTCATGCCAAGAGTATATGCGTGTATGTCCAAAGCCCTGGGAGAAGAATAGAAGGAAAAGGGATTTTGGCATGGCCATCACTGGGGGAGGGGAGTGATTTTTTGCTTTCTGTCTCTCTGTCTCTGTCTCTCCAATGAGAGTATGCACCGTGTAGCAAAAATCTCTTTAAAAATTTTTTAAAAAATTAATCATTCAAAACATCTTAAGTTTATTATAAGAATACTACTTAAAGCTCACAAAGAATACTTTTCGAAGCAAAATACTCATTTTTGAATGAGTAATGGCCCTAGAATTTAATCTATTTTTGCCAATTCATGTAGATCCCATCTACATCACTTCCTAGTTTGAGCCTCTCTACGTAGCATGAAGCAGTAGAAGCATCAGTCCTGCCATGGGTGTATCCTGAAAGCCAAAAGCAGGTCTCCAACAAGCCGAAGATGAAGTAAAACGAATTGTAAATTGCAATTAAAAAAAACAAGGACCAGAAGGTGGTGTGGTGATTAAGGTGCTGGACTCCCACATGGCTGACCACAGTTCGAGTCCTGGACCTAGTGACTTACTTTCTCACTTTCTTCTCTCTCTCTGCTCAAATTTTAATATTAATTAATTAATTAATTCTTTTTTTTTTTGGAGAGGTTTTCACTATAGGGCGCGTGCGCTCGCCAGACAGACAGAGAGAGACATAGAGACAGAAAGCAAGAATTCACCCCGCAAGGGGGATGGCCACGCTGCAGTCCCTTCTCCTCCATTCTCCTCTAGGGATCTTGGGCACGCATGCACACGCACCTGGTGTGAGTTTTAAGCCACCAGGTCCGGGACACAAACCACGGTCGACTACGTGGGAGTCCAGCGACATAGCCATTATGTTAACTGCTGGTTTCCATTAATTAATTAATTCTTAAAAAAAAGAAAAGAAAAAATTCAAAGTCAGACCCACAGCACAGTGGTTTTGAGCACGATGCATAGGGAGTCAGATACCACATGGCCAGATGTTTTTCAGGTTCCAGCCAGCAGCTTGAAAGACACACCATGTACATACGTGCATGGCCAAAATCTTGATGGAATCCAAGAAGATATGGAAGAAAGGGGATTGCAGCATGACCATGCCCCATTGGGAAGTTCTCTCTATCTCTCTCTCTCTCTCTCTCTCTCTCTCTCTCTCAGCACATGCACCCTCTAGCAATAGAAAATGAAAAAGAAAGAAGGAAGAAGAGGAAAGGAAAAGAAAAGAAAGGAAAGATCATAACCTACAACAAATTAGCCGACCACTCAAGTGTAACAGTGCTCTGCTGCTCTTGGAAGGCAGGGCCTCTCGCTCAGAGCACCTACCTCAGGACCTTGGCATATTCAGGCAGTGATGGCTCCAAAACTGCATTTTTTTTTTTTTTTTAGATTTTAAAAACACTTTATTTAATAAAAGTTAAACATACAAAAACTGAAATTAACACACATCCTAAAAATCACCTTTCCATTAATGGAAAGACCCTTTTTTAAGTGCATGTATTTGGCTTAAACTCAATTTGGGACTAACTACAATATTCATTTATGCCAACACATGCTGACAACTTGATCTAGTAAATAAAAACTACCACTCAGCTACATGCACGTAATATACAGGGAAATTATGGTCAGATTAATGTTCAAGAAATATAAGAATATTTTAATGATGAAACATTCAGTACTCTTGTTCAATAATTTTCTTGTTCAATTTTAGCCCTTTTTATTTTATTATTATTATTTATACATTCAACCACTATACATCATTTAGGTTGTGAAGAGACTTTAGCCAGTATGATATACACCTCAGTCCAGGCCAGTTGGAATACTACACACATCATCATCAATAGGTAGTAAACCATATCTGTGTTCCACAAATGTCTTATCTCTTTATTTTTTCCCCAAATTTCCTTTCCTACACTCTTCCCTCTCCCACTCTCCTTCCACTTTGTCCATAGTGTCCATAACAATGTTCAGTGCTTGTATGTCCTCCAGTCTCTCAATCTCTACCACAGAGTGCAGACAGTTGGCATATGTTAGGTGGAGACATACAATGTCTCTGTTTCATAGCCTGACTTGCCTCACTCAGCAGTAAATTTTCCATGTTCATCCACTTTCTATCAAATCCCAGGGTCTTACTGTTTTTTTATGGCCAGATAGTATTCCATGGAGTAAATGTTTATCAGAGGGAGAGGGAGCTCCCTTTCTTGCTTTGGGTAGTCCCTTTGTTGCTTTGTTGGGGTGACTCAGTTGGGAATGAGAATCTTTTCTCTTTAAAAAGCAAAAGACAAAATGGCTACAACTACCACTCTTAGTCCACATTTCAGTCCATTAACAATGTAGTAATGTCACACATTCAAGTAAGAGAAATAGCAGACATAAGAAAGTCATCCTTTTTACACCGGAATAAAAAAATAATCTAGGAGAAAAATCACCTTATCTTTCTTGCACTGGCAAATGAGAAAACACTGGATTTGTTTTCTCCTGCTGCCCTTATGAAATAGCTGTTATCACTATAAATGCAACTGGCAGTTCTTTGCATTATTGGAGCTTTAATGGATTTGAGGCCTCCAAGCAACAGTGTAATTAACTTCACTCGTAAGTCTGGAATGACCCGACTTGGACATAAATGCGAGAGCGAGAGATGCAATTTTGATTACAGTTTTCTTCTTGAGGATAACCGTGACATTTTTCAGGCTGACTGTTAACCTACAGACTCCTCAAGTGACACCAGGCACCTTCAACCCCATTAGCCACGGCCCCACTGTCCCTGTAAGTGGAGGTGAGGCAGTTCTTCCTGACAAGGTGCTCCCGAGGACTCCAGGACTGACCAGCTGACAAGCCCAGTCAGACAAGAGCCCAGCCGAAAGTAGTCCAGCAGAAAGCTTCCTGAAACAATCAAGAGCCTTGCCAGAGAGTTTGACAACCTTGCTCTGTCCATAACTGAATAGCAGGCACTCGTAGAGAGGGATTGAGAGAAAAACAAGCACAGACGGCACAATCCCAGACAGCTGAGAACAAAGAGGCTGGCTGCCCCTGGCCAGGAGACAGGGTCTGCTCCTGTCATCTCCTCCATGCACAGAGCATGCGTGCACAGTCACACGGATACACACACGACCCGGACACACAGAGACGCATACAGGCATGGACACACAGAGAGACATTCACACACAGACTCAAACACGTTACAAACGCAGATAGACACAAACACAGAGATAGGCACACACACACACACGCGCACACGCACAAGACTTACACAGATACATACTGGGCCGAGACACAAACAGATGTGCACATGTATATAGACACACAGAGAGATATTCATACACAGGACACCACCCCACATGGACATAGACACAGAAGCACACGCACACACACATACACAGAGACACACAAAACACCTTGTCAAAAGACTGAGGAATCTATGTCGTCCAGGGCCTTTATCTATCACATGTGCCTATGAGGCAGCCCCAGAAGAGCACTCACATGTGCCCAGGGGGCTTCATGTTCTGCAGGTCCAGCTGGCCTTGTGATTCGCAGGGGAGGGCCCTGGTTATAATCAAGAGCACCAGATCTACCAAGTGAAAGGCCATGGAGGACGTGCACGATGCTTCCCTGAGTGTGCTTTGCAGCCTGCTCACATCAAGAAGTTCAGCTAATCACACAGAATTGTTTTCAGGGGATTTGAAAGTTATTATTTAATAATGTTATTGCTGACATTCCAGAGTTCACTGATGGGTCTGTGAGCCTTTGTGAATATAGAAGAATTATCACAGACTCTGGAATAAATTAATTTTGCCTAGATAAGCAAACATTTTTATGGCCAATAAAAATATATATATTCCTATGAGCAATGAATTTTCTTTTGTTAAGTTTTGCCAGAGAGTGTTGTACTTGCCAGAGAAAGACAAAGAGACAGAGAGTAAGAGGGAAAAAGCACCACCCAATGAGGCATGGTCACATCACAATCCCTTGTCCTCCATTTCTCCTTCCTGTAGGAATTTTGAGCATTCACATACATGTCCAGCATGTATTCATGCAGGGCTGGGATTTGAACCATATGGTTGATGATGTGAGAACCAGGAATTTGAACCATAAGGTTAACTATGTGAGATCCAGCTCCCTTACCCACTAGGCTCTGGGATCAGCCCAAATGATGTATTAAATAGCTGAATTTCTGAAGAATATTTTTTCACATGACCAAGTCCAATAAGATAAGCATGAAGAGAGGCCAACTGCAGATGTTTTTCATGAGCTGCTCCCTGCCACCCTTTGGCGACTATCACCACCTTTACTTAATGCCAATTTGGCCCCCAAACCTTCATTAAAAACTTACCCTAAGCAAAAGTGTGTGCTGGGTGTTGGGAATAAATGCAAGACTGAGCCTGGTGCAGTGGGGAGTGGTGAGAGCAGAGCAATCCAACACAATCCAGGAGCCAAGGCTCCAGGCATAGCAGGAGGTAGCAGAAGGGGTTGTCCTGAGTGGCACTGAGTGAGTCCAAGGGTGAACAGAAACAGGTCAGCTGGGGGAGAGCAGAAAGCTCGCTCCAGACAGAGGACGTAGTTTATACAAAGGTGTGGACAGGAAACAGTGTGTCTTCTTGTGAAGAGCATCACGTGCTGAAGAACTGTCCCACAGAGGAGACGTAGGGAGATGGCGGAGAGCTGGCGAGACCCAGATCAGAGAGGGGCATGTGTATGCCGCAGAGGAATCTGAATCATCTGAAGGCTATGGGAAACTCCTAAGAATATCGGTGTGCCTCCCTTGCTGATATTAATAACAAGTTTTCATCCCTTTGTGTGTGTAAAGCCCCTGCTGCTATAAGGCTTCTTCAGCCTCTCCTGTTCCCAGACTCAGCTGACATCCTGGGCATTGCTCCTCTATTGAAGGCTTAAGCCACCTTACCAGTTTTCCCCTCTCCTCAACCCCACCATCATCTTGGGTAGCCTTAAGCTACTCAAGGTGCAGTCTGTGGGCCAGTTCTTGTCTGCAAACGCATCGCTGCAGTCCACAGTAAGCCAGAGTCAGAAAGGAAGGAGAAGTGGTTCAGACATTTCCACAGCCCATTTTTGTCTGGTATTTTGTGAAAATATCAATCCATGACAAATTAGACATCTCCTAAAAATGATCCTTCACCACAGGTAGTTTCAGAAGACAGGCCTCTCTTACCTATGTATTATGATATATAAGCTCTAATTTCTCATCTTGTTTGATCAAGGCCACTGAACACTTTATTGCCGCAGGTGGATCCCTGGTCTTCCCTAGAGTCTTAAAAGAAACAGTAGATAAAATTAAATGGGAGGATTAACACTTATCACTTTTGCTACCAGATTTCTTCAGAAAAAAATGAAGTTTTTGTTCTTGATCACATTTAATAGTTACAGAATTCAGTTTTCCAAACTCTTAGGAAACAACTTCCCCAGAATTCTAAGATTAGGCATGATTACTATAGCCTTTCCAGTAAGCGATTTTATTTTCAGATATTATTCTTTCTTTTAGAATTATCACAAGTTTAAAAGGGACTGAACTTGGTCTCAACAGCAGATTGCAGTAGTTGCTAAGGAACTGGATTAGTGCTCATCTAAGAAATGTATTATTCATTTTTATTTCCATCCATTACTACAGCACTTTAATTGAAGATAAATGTCTTTATGACTCTCCAGGGTATAAAGCACCTTACCCTTCGCTGGTGGGGCCAGCCAGGGGAGGCTGCGCCTGTATGCACCCTCCAGCAGACAGCATTGAGGCACCACGGAGCTTAAAAGAAGAAAAAGGCTTCTTGCGGCACGAACAATAGCTGGCCTTGTAAGCACAGGCCACGGCCGAGCGCTCAGGGCCAGCCCAGCCGCAGCCACTCGCGCGTGAGACTCAGCCCTGGGGGCCGTGTCGGCCGATGCTGCACGCGCTGTGCTGATTGCTCTTCATGTCGCAGATGATGTCATTCTGCAACCTGCTGCCGCAGTCACCAGGCAGTCAATTCCTCAGATAAGAGATCAGTTGTCAAACCCAAGAAACTCATTTTCCACACGGCAGCCAGAGTGAGATTTCTGAAAAGCAAATCTGATAGCATCACCCCAAACTTATCCAGCCTCCCCCTAGACCCAGTCCAGTTACAATACTTCACTGCTTCCCAGGGCCTTTAAGATAAGGACTAAAACCTTTACAGAACTTCAGAGACCCTGCCTGGGCTGTCCCCTCCCAGGTGCCCTGCCCAGGGCACTCAGGCTTTCCATCAGCTCTGCCACGACCTAGAACAACTGTTCTGGCTTCTTAGTTAGACAGTGTCTTAGCTTTCCCCCAGACACCGTTCTCCTGTACTCCATCAGCCAGAAGTGGAAGGGAGGTTCCATCCACGCTGCTCTTCCCCAGCATTTATGCCATGTGCTCATGGACATTTGTGTGTGTGTTTGATTAAGGTCTGGTTCCCCATAAGAACTGGAGCTCAGAAAGGCACACTGTCAATTTTTTTTAAGAGGTTTTTGTTATAGGGCACGCATGTTTGCCAAAAAGACAGAGAGAAACAGAAAGCAAGAAATCACCCCCGAGGGGGAGTGGCCACATCACAATCCCTTCTCCTCCATTCTCGTCTCTGAATCTTGGACACACACACGCACACACACGTGCCCAGCATGAGTTTAAGCCACCAGGTTCGGGTCTCGAACTGCGGTCAACTAAATGGGAGTCCAGCGACATAGCCATTATACCAACTACATATGCCCCACGCTGTCAACTTTTTAAAAGTTGATTTATTTCTTCCATGAAAGAGAGATACAGAGAAAGAGAAAAAGAGACAACAACCCAACAGGGTCTTGATGCCACAGTCCACCCTCATCTTCAGCCAGCCCCAGACTATGGGCTCACACACACACACCTGCATGGTACAGGAAGTGTCCAGAAACACACACAGAACCCTCCATATGGTAAGTCTCCAGAGTGCTACATCACCACTGTGCCACTACCCCACCTCCAGACTGCCAGTTTGTATTGAGACCACAATTCTCATACCTAACACAGACCTCAGCACATAGCAAGTGCTCCAGGAATGAATATCAAGAGTAGAAACTCCTAAATCTAAAAGCCAAACAGGCACTTTAGGCTTTGGCTATTTGTGAACCATCTGGCCAAGACTCATGATGTAAGGAACAGTCTCTTTGCCAAAACAACAACTTGATACTCAAGTGAGGGACCCAGCAGGGGCTCCTCCATGTCCTAGAAGCCACCTCTTACAGAGTAACTCTAGGATGTTATAACAACAGGTTTGTTCTTTATGAAATAAACACTTGCCCCGCCTAAAATAACAAGAAATGAAAAGTACTGCCAGTGCTGGTGCTGACTGGGAAGGACAAGTGAAATAGTCCCATGTTTTCTTCCTTCATGGGATATACTCGCTATGGTAGATTCATGAATCTGAAGGTAAGCGATGGGAACCGTTCATGGAATTCTGCAGGGCCGAGGCTCATGCTGGTGCTCAAATGCCCTTTTTCATACATTCCTCTCAACAATCCTGTTCTTATCCCCCTTTTATCAGTGAGGATACAAAGAGCTTCAGAAAGACTGAGTTTGAGGAATGTGCCAAGGTCACACTGATAGTAATGCTGAGAATGGATTTGAAGCCACATTGTAACTCATTCCAGAGTCTGCACTCTGTTTTCTTTTCTTTTTTTTTTTTTTGGGGGGGGGTTCATTTTTAAGTTTTTGCCAGAGGGTACAGTACTCATGAGAGGGAGACAGACAGAGTGGGAAAGTGAGAAATCACCCCCCTGGGAGAAGGGCCATGCCATAGCTCCTTCTCCTCCTTTCTCCTCTGGGGATTTTGGACATGCATGCACACACACCTGTCATGATCTTCAGGCTGCTGGGTCCAGGGTTCAAACCATGGTTGGCCATGTAGAAGTCTACTTTCTTAAACCACTACACCACCTGCTGGCCCCCAGGCCCTGAACTCCTAATTAACCATAATTTTTCCTGCCACTCTGAGAAAGATCCAGAACACATCCTTAAGAGAAGTTGAGGAAGATCTGTATTCATAGACTGAATATTATCTGTTCTTAGAGGGACAGTTGCACCTCTTAGTTTAATACTTCAAGATGAGACTTGACTAAAAATAGCTGATGAACTTTCCTTTAGTCTCTTTCCTTTCCATTATATTTTCCATTTTGACACATTTCTGAAATACAGATTGATCATCTACCTTTCAAGTTCATGACTGTTTAATGACTTCTCTTTGCTTATAAGAATTCTACAAGACCAAAACCACAGACAAAGACAAGATAATAAGATTAGCAAGAGAAAAACAACAAGTTACCTACAAAGGACATCCCATCAGGCTAACAGCAGATCTCTCATCAGAAACAATGTGAGCGAGGAAAGAATGGGAAAATATATTCAAAGTGTTAAGAGAGAAGCAATTTCAGCCAAGAATACTGTACCCGGCAAGATTATCTTTCATGTGGGAAGAAAAGACAAGAACATTCTCAGATAAACAAAACCTGAAAGAATTTACCAGCACCAGACCAGATCTCCAAGAAATTCTCAAGGGTGTGCTATATCAGGAAAATTAAATACAGACAAATGGAAATGAGAGCTCAAAAACTAAGAAAGTGCCCAACTTAAACGTAGGGACAAGTCTGGAGTTGAATATTATATCCCAGAATTTAATCAGGAAAATTGAACCAGAACAGAAGATAAAAAAGTACATGAGACTGATAGGTTTATGCACCTACCATTTGAACAGAATCCTAACCTGTTTCCTGGCTCTAAGCAAAGTTCCTTGGCATTTCTTTAAGTTAAAACTGATTTTCTTAGTACCGAGTGAACTCACCACTGAAAGTAGTTAGATTATGTAAGAAATTGTATGATCAGTACAATGTGGGTGGGAAAGGAATGGAAGACAATTGTAGACACCAGAGATAGTGTGAGAAGACGGGGGGAAAGGACCAGAGGGTCAGAAAGAGGGGTAAAAAACATTCTAGGAACTAGAAATGGAAAATTTTTTATAATAATATGCATGATTAAGTCACTATGCAGTATATTCTGGATGGGAAATCACATTTTGTATGCTGTGATGATGCTTAAGGAAAGAATGTAAATTAAGTTACAAAAAAAAA
>NW_006206301.1:1745173-1751182 GCF_000334495.1 Tupaia belangeri chinensis | reverse complement strand
AGTATGGGAGGAGAGTGGGAGATGGCAGAGGGTAAGAGACAGGGAATCAAGGATGGGGGGAAAAAAAGGAAAACATACAGAAAACAAGAAATGGAAAATTATTTGCTAACAATAACATGTTTGTTGATGTGCTTGATTGAGACAATATACAGTGTACTCCGGATGGAAAATCTCATTTTGTATGCTGTAATGATGTATAGTGAATGAATGCAAATAAATAAATTTAAATTTAAAAAAAGAATTCTACAAGGCCACTTGGCCTGATGCACATGCCCTCACAACCTGGCCCAGGCTCTATGCCCCCCTTTTTTCCCATTATATCTTTCGCAAAGGACTCCTAAGTAACCTCCCAACAAATCAAGGACTTGCCTGCTTCTTTTTCCTGGCAGGATTCTCCCATCTTGAAGTCCTGTTCATCTACAAAAGTCAGGTCAATCGGAGGGACAAGTCACATAGAGAGTGATTACCCAATATTACTATTATGTTTAAAATAATTCTAGGGGCAACCAGTGATGTAGTTGTGAAGACACCGGACTCCCACATGGTCAACCGTTGCTTGAGTCCCAGATCCAGCAGCAAATCACATGAACCACATTGCATGTGTGCCCAAAATCTTGAGAGGAGAATAGAGAAGGGATTGTGGTGTAGCCATCTCCCCTGGTGGATGATTTCTCACTTTCCCCCTCTCTGTCTCTCTCCAGTGAGTATATTCACCCTTTGGCCAAAAACTGAAACAAAACAAAAAAATCCAATGAGTAGTGAGTTCTATAATACACAAGTAAGTCTGGAGAAAAAGTTAGGTGAGAATGTTTCAGTGTTTAGTAAACAAGTAATGATTAAGGTTTTCAATAGTAGATCCAACTCAATTTCAAATTAGGAGTGAATAATCAATATCACCTCTAATGTTTTGTTTTTTTCTTCAACAACTGAAATCTACCAGAAAGCCTTTGTAACAGTTTTTTTTTAAGTGTAACAAATTCTATTTTGTATATCATCTCTTCATGTTTAATTATAAGGATTTAAATTTGCAGCAACAATTAATCAGTAATTAGATAGTACTGTACTGAAAGGAAATTAAACAAAGATAAAAACAAACACAACTAAGCACAAGGCCATATCGTCTGGTAACATCTTATGTAGCATGATTAAAATACTTCCTGAGAAATACAGGTTAACTAAGTCACTAATGATGCATCCTTTGATTTTGTTGTTTCTATTGTTAGTGACCCCCAAGGCCAATGGGAAATTTAAAAGTAATCCAGATACAAAAATAGTATAATGTTTCTTCCTCTTTTTATTCTTGACTGGATATCTGTTTTAAGCTGCTCAATAATTTGAAATGTAGTGATTGATGTCACCAATGTAAAGTGAATGCATATTTTCTAATGATTCATTTTTTATGGATCTTCATATTTAAAAAACATAAACTTGGGCTAGTAGGTGTCATAGTGGTTAGGGTTCTGGATACCACATGACTGACTCCACAGTTTGAGTCCAGGGCAGAGCAGCTTGAAAAAACATGCAAGGTGCATGAGTGTGCATGTCCATAATCCCAAAAGGAGAATGGAGGAGAAGGGATTGTGGCATGGCCATTAACCCAGCAGATGATTTCTCACTTTCTCTGTCTCTGTCTCTCTCCAGCAAGTGCATGTGCCCTATGGCAAAAATATAAAAGTAAAATAAATAAATTTTAAAAAGATGATTCCCCCTCTTTATAAATATTCGTTGTAATTTATACTTTCCATATAATCACTGTACATGTTTGTAGGGTATAGTATGGTTTTTAAAAGTATATACAAGGTGTATAATAAACAAATCAAAGATGTAAACATTCACCATCTTCAGCATTTACTATTACGTTATGTTGTGAACATTCAAATTTCACTCCACTGATTATTTGGAAGTACATATTCAATTGTCAGTGATGTTCTTTACTGTGATATGCAGTTCTATAAAAACCAAAGTGATTAAAGTCAACAACAAAAAGTCTCATAAATTAATAAGTATGAATTTTGGAAAACAAAGATAATCTTAGCATAGCCAATGAAAGAAGAATTTGTAATTTCCATTTAGAAGATTGTGAGGGATAAGACTTTCTAATCTGAAAAGATCTGTGTCTATCGTTAGTCCAGTTAGGAGGAGGTAAAATTGTACATAACAATAGCTCATCAAAAAGATATAGAAAATGAAAACTTATACTCACTCACTGTTAGTTCTCATAAGACTACAGTACTATACATAAAGAAATTAAGTCCTCAAAAAGCAAAAGGAAAACAAAATTTGAAAGAGATGTTTAAAAGAGAAGACATGGTAGAGTCTGTGACTGGTGATTTATAGGCTTTATAAGTTCTTTTATTTTAATCTTGTTTAAAGTCATTCCAAAGACTCATCTACTTGTAACATTTTGGGCTTTTCCTCTGTTACCTAGTCTCATACAATGAACAGTGGTTATAATTATAAATATACAAATGCACTATGAAACCTGTGGAGACAACTGTATCAAATATTAGTGAATTTGTACTTAAACTTTCTTGTGTGTAAGATTGTAGAATCTGCATTTTTAGCCTGTTAGTTGGGGAATTTAATCCTAATATTCAATGTTATTTTTGATATGTGTCCCTGTCATTTTGTTACTTTTTTATTTTTCGAATTGTTTTGTGTTCTCTTACTTCTACTTCTACTTATCTCACTTTAATTTTCCTGGCGTAGTATTTCCTGAAGTATTTCCTAAAGAGCTGGTTTAGTTTTAGTTAATTCTTTTCTTTTTTTTTTTTTTTTTTGCTATAGAGCACGTGCGCTCGCCAGACAGAGAGAGACAGAGAGATAGAAAGCAAGAAATCACCCCCCACAGGGGATGGCCACGCTGCAATTCCTTCTCCTCCATTCTCCTCTCGGGATCCTGGGCACGCACGCACACGCGCCCAGCGTGAGTTTAAGCCACCGGGTCCGGGATGTGAACTGCAGTCGCCTACGTGGGAGTCCAGTGACATAGCCATTACACTAACTGCTGGTCCCAGTTTTGGTTAATTCTTTAAGCATTTGTTTATCTGGGAATGATTTATTTCTCCTTCCCATTTTAAGGATAATCTTTCCAGGTATGGTACTTACCTGGAATTGTGTTTCTTTCAAAGTTTTAAATATGTCTTGCCTGCATGGTTTTAGTTGAAAGATCTCATGTTCAGTCTAACTGAGTAACTTTTGTATGTAACTTGGCATTTCTCTCTTGCCATTTTTATAGTATTGTCTTTGTCTTTAGTTTTTACCAATTTGGCTATGATATGCTTCGGAGAGGATCTTCTTCTGTTATCTTCTATTTGGTATCCTTTGTATTCTGTCCGAATCTTTTTAGGGTGTCTGTCTTTTTATGGAGTTCTCCCTTCAAGTCATGGAAGGATTTTTCTCATCTCCGGGAATTGATTGTTTTCTCTTGCATCTCACTGAGTTTTGCTATGATGAATATTGTTTATTCTTTTTCTTACATTTCTCTAATCTCTTGTATTTTACCCATTGTGGTGAGTTCTTATGTTCCTTTGTGAGGAATATGTGTCCCGATTTTCTCCTATTTCTTGGGACTCTGCTTTGATTTTTAGTCATCTGGTGATATATCCACTTCCCTACCTCTTTGGAGTATGTTTCTGTAGCTGCGTGCTTGTGTACTTCCCTGTGGTATGAATTAGCTCTGTGACAGTTTCCCTCCTCTACTGGGGGTGAAAGCATGGAATCCACAGTAGGAGTTTTGGGTTTAGATTTTCAGAGGGGAGTTTCTCTCCTTTTCCTGCTGGTGGGGATTGGGAGGAGAGAATTATTCCAAAACTTCACTGTCTTCAGGTTTTGGTTACTGTGTACTCAAACCTCTCTGCTCCCTATGTGGCTGGTGGTTCGGCTGGACTGGTAGGATGTGAGATGGTAGTTCAATTCACACACACACAACATGCAGCACATGGGCCATGTTCATAAAAGAGGACTGGCAGAGAAATCAGCAGCTCCTATAATTCAGTTTTAGATGAGCTGATGGAAGTGGCCTACTCAGATGGGCTCCACACTAACCTGATCTAGGCAGCTGAGCTCTGAACAAGACAGACAACTGGAGGAGCCCCAGGATCTACATATCAGCCTATTCAAGGGGTCGTGGGGTGGAAAGGTCTTTATAAAAGTTCCTGGAAAGGCCAGGCATGGCAATCCCATGGGGAAAGGTTCAGGTTCATGAAGCCGGGCTGGCTGGAGGCTGAGGGTGGATCACAACACCAGAACCCCCCTCCCCCATCTGTTGGGAATGCTGTCTCTATCTTCCTGTGTCTATTTCTCAAGAAAGAAACTTTTTAAGTTCATGGGTATTATGAGAAAATATTTATGAATTATTTTTTGCACCAAAATAATTCATAATTTAAATTCGTTTTTCCATGAACTTTTTAAAGTCACTTCATATAGCAAGACTTTCTCCCTGAAGGCCTTCCCCTATGACCATGACTATATGGGAAAATTGAGCCAACAAAACACCCAGAATTACCTGTAAGTGCTCTAAATTCTTTCCCTGGTGCTGTCTCAAGAGGCTTTGTTTCTGTAAGGGACTGGCATTAGTTGATTACTACCAAGAATGGAGATCTTGTAAATTGTGAATATTGTAAAATCTTTAAATGGTATGCCACATGAATGAGCAGTATTTTTCCTCCTGACTGTATGAAATGGCCTGTATGAAAACTTCTGTGGAGTAAATCTCAGTGTACACTCTCAAGCTTGCTTTATAGAATTATTTTTAGTTGCCAGTCACTGAAAAAAAGGATGTGTCTTTTGATAGAACACTTTGCCAAGAAAGAACATAAGGTATTTGAGAATTATAGAATGAAATATCAATATATTAGCTGTCAATACAATAGATTCCCATCTATTGTACCTTAGATTGAAAGAGTAATATTTGCTTAATAATTCTATCGTGGATATCAGAGAACCAAACTGTAAAAATCTGTGTAACTTCACGATGAAATTAGTTGAGCAGACCCTCAGAATTAGGAACCATTTGACTAGTCTCTAATGTAAAGATTTTTCCCCCACTCTATTGTAAAACAGTATTACAAAATTTTTATCTCTAAGAGTTTATTGCATTTACAAATTGTACAGCACACCTGTGAATGAAAGCCACATTTGTCAAAGTGACAATTCATCTGTGGATATGGCTTATTAATCCTCTGTTGTGCTTCCTCAACTGTTCCCTAATTTGAAAATGTTCATCTCTCAGGAGGTGGTAAAATTTATTTGATGTCAATGTATTGCATAAAATTTTGCCTCTCAGTTGTAGCTTCTTTATTGAAATAAGCTTGAGCAAGCTGATTCCAGTCACCACGATCATTACCTTATGAACCTGTATTCAGGGTAATCTGGCTAAAAATTCATGACCCAGAGCAATGTCTTCATCTCAGTGAATGATCACCAGTAGCTCGTCATTTGAACAGTGTGGTGACTATACCTGTGACCTATATATTTCTCTAGTGGGGTACAGTAAACCAAAAAACAATAGAGTTCAAACACCCCTGCCTACATTCCTTCTCCAGTCTCTTCCAGCTCAGGAAATTCCCCAGCCAATATATGGGAGCCACCTTGGTTCACTCTTTGACTGGTGTCCAAGCATTAACCTATCCTGCCAGGTTACCTTCCACTGACCCCTCTAGTCCAAGCCACCTTCTCCCACCTATGTGAGGACTCCTGGCAGTCATCTTCTAACTGGCCTCCCTGTTTGTCTTCTACCTTCTCCATATAGCAGCTTGACTCATTATTTTTAAAATATTCATATTATATTCCCAGGCCTGTGTAAAGCCTTCCAGTGACTTCTCATTCCACTTAGAATAAAGTCTACACACCTTCCATGGCCACAGAACCTCATAGGGCAGCTCTCCCTCCCTCTCCTCTTCTCGCGCTGTGGGGTGAATATTCAAACATTCCCTGCACAGTCCCACTGCCGTGCCTTTGCCTAGAAAACTGCCTCTGTTCTGAGTGCACGCCCTACCTGCTCCCCAC
>NW_006206301.1:1714098-1744788 GCF_000334495.1 Tupaia belangeri chinensis | reverse complement strand
CCCTCACCCCAAATGTCACCTCCTCTGGAGAATGTTTCCAGACCACCTTCTTTGCGGCCCACCCATGGCATGTCACCTGCTCATGCCTCTCATAGCACTTGTCACTGTCACTATAAGAAGTTATTTTGTTCCTTTTGGTTTGTTTGTTTACTGATAATTGTATGTCTTCCCACCAGCCCATAAGCTCCATAAAGGCCAGAGCTTTATCAGCTGTTTCCTATGTTACCCTCATGCCTAGGACAGGGTCTAGCCCATTAGCGCATGCTCAGTGAATAGCTGTTAGATGGATGTAAATGAAGGAATCGCCTTCCCAATATGACTTTGAATCATTTAACCTCTTGGACTTCAGCCTCCTTGTCTATAAAATAAAGCTAACAGCACACTGGATTTTCATGGGGATAAGTTAAAGAAGTAAACATGTGGTAGCTTGCTTGACCCACAGCAGATGCAGAATGAGCACTGTTAACAGCATCCCTCCTTATTTTCCAGGAAATCTTCTGAGGAACTGGATATGGACAAGGTGACAGCAGCAATGGTTCTAACCAGCTTGTCGACCAGCCCTTTGGTTCGAAGTCCCCCGGTGCGGCCAAATGGTAAGCCTGGGCATGCACATTAGGGAAGGGCCTCTAGACACCAAGAGCAGAGCCTCACTTTGAAGAATCTCATTCCTGAAAAACACAATGAACAATTAACCCTCGCCCTTTAGTAGGAAGTAAGGGAACTGTGAAAGAAATAGAGACACCAGAGCCACCAGCCCCTCCCCTTCCCAGAGATCCTGTGCATCGCACGTCTCCATCCATCCATTCCACTCACACTTACTGAACTTCCTCACTTGCTTTCTGCCTTCTAAAACAATCTTGGCAGCACTGCTTTTCTATTTCTTTCCCCAGATAAATAAAGATGGGTCTAATGAAGTTATCTTTCCTATCTTTATTTCTGGTTTAGGGAGGTAGTTGAACAAAGAAACCTCTGATTAGAATACTTTTCTAAAAAAAATTATCCCAGACTCCTTAATCAAATAGAATGAGTTAGAAAAGCTTAATTATTTTACATGAATAATATCTATTATTCATTCCTTCAATATATATTTGTCAGTACCATGCTAGATGATTTGAATACATCATTGAAAAAGTGTCTACACTAATAGGTAATGTACAATATCTTCGGGAGTTAAAAAAAAAGACTATTGGTTGCAGTCAGACCAATGACTGGCGTTAATTGAACACTTTCTATGTGCCAAGCACTATGCTCACTTTAACTCATATAGTTCTCACGACAGCTCTGAGACGTTATTGCTGTTTTACAGGGGAGTAAACTGAGGTACAGAGGGCTTAATTGGCTTATAAATAGCAGAACAGAATTCTATTCCTTATCTTTCTGATTCCAGATCTGCTTTCTCAATCATGACATACTATTACATTATATAATTCATTATAAATCAGGGGAGCAATAGGAGTTGAAGTTGGAGAGAGGGAGGAGCATCTTTATCCTGATGGATCATGTATGCCTAGCTAGAAGTTTGGACTTTGCAGGCTATGAGAAAACTATTGAAGTGACTTCAGCAATGGAAAGTTATAGTTAGGTTTACAGGCAAAGCAAGAAAAAGTACTGCATCAGTGGCCTGGACCCTGGTGGTCACAGTGAGGATGAATGGGACCTAACTGAGAAATGTGAAGAAGATCATCAACTGGGCCTGGTGATGGACAGAGAGGATGTCAAGGTGACTTCCAGGCAGTTAGTGTGCTTCAGCAAGGAGGATCATTCCTGGAAAAGGGGAACAAAGGCAGGAATAGGGCTGTTGGTGAATGTCTGAGGTAAGGGGTGGACTAGCTAAGG
This sequence comes from Tupaia belangeri chinensis, assembly GCF_000334495.1. Taxonomy (NCBI): domain Eukaryota; kingdom Metazoa; phylum Chordata; class Mammalia; order Scandentia; family Tupaiidae; genus Tupaia; species Tupaia belangeri. The sequence goes on along the minus strand of NW_006206301.1, from coordinate 1,742,952 downwards.
ACACTAGCTCTCTTTGAAACATGTTTAGTAGGCAGTGCCTGAGGATCATCCAAGGGACGATTCTGGTAGAAATGTGGGCATAGCTTGGGAAAGAGATCTGGACTGCCGGTGCAGACTTGGAAGGCAACATTTTAAGACATGAGATCACCCGGAGAGTTGTGAAGTGGAATATGATGAGCAGATGGCTAAGGGAGAAGTGGTGAAGTTTACCATCACATAAGGGATTGCAGAGGGAAAAGATCTTGAAGAGAGCCTGAGGGGTGAACAGAGAAGTAGAGGAGAACCAGGAGATAGTGGTTTCACGGAAGTCAAGAGAAAGCATGTTTCAAGAAGGGACATTTGATGTTGCAAAAGGTCAAGCATGAAAATAACTGAATTCTGCTTCAAGAGGAAAGTCACTGGTAGATTTGCAAGGGCATTCACAGAGGACTCCCCACAGGACAAAGCTGGACTGCAGTTCATTGAGCTGTAATGCAGCGAGGCCACTGAATGACACGCAACAGCAGCGAAAACCTCTCAGAACCCAGCAGAGTCAATTGCGAGATTGAACCATGCTTCATGTGCAATTTGGTTATAAGCATGAGGTGCTAAGATAAACTTGTTGAACATTCAGTGAGTCCTCACCAAAACGTACTTCAACCCCATTCTAAGTGGAAAGAATGATCAAGATGCTGAGAATCGAGATCAGCATCACTCATCAGCAGTGTCCAGCAGCGTGATTTCCCCACAAGCTGGGGTGGCACCAACTCTTCACATAGTTTACATGGCACTGGACGAGGTGCTCTTTTCTTGTTCATGTATTTGTTTTAAAGATGAGGTCTCACCATCACAGTGCTCTACCTCAGTGTCCCAGCTGGGACTACATGTGAACTCCACCACACCCGACTCTTTTTCAGATAGGATCACACGGTGTTGCCCAGGCCAGCCATGAGCTCTCCATTCCCCTGCCTCAGCCTCCCCGAGTCCCTGGGATTACAGGCATGTGCCACCACACCCTGTCTTTAGGTTGGGTCAGAAATGGAACATGGGCCTCCCTGAACAGGCTGCCTGCAGAGTACAGATCTTAGCACACACCATTGCACCTGGGCCTAGATGGGTGTTCTCGAGATGAGCCTGACCACTCCTCTTGTGAAGGTCTCTTGGCAAACAGGTATTCTGATTAGCCTTCTCAGCTTGGCAGTGCTGCTAAGGGGTTACTGTAAAAAACAAAATTGAAAGTACCCCCAAAACCTATGCTAGCAAAAAGGATTTGCAGAACTCCATGGAATCCATAGAGTACAACGAGTACATTCAAATTAACCATTAGTTTTTACCATTAGATATTTTTCATTGAGAACATTTTTAATGTTCCTCTGTATTTAAAGGTTAGAATTTAAAACATACTCCACCTTATTTTAAGGAGAGAGAACAATTGATCTGCTTGGAATTCAAATTCGCATCATGAATCAGCACTGTCCAGTAACATGGTTCCCCACAGCCTGCGGTGACACCACTACCACTACAATTGGTTCTTCAATAGAGATTTTTGTTAGCACAATATCAGAATAATTTAGTGTTCATTTATAGTTTAAAAAAATTGCTCAGCTTACATATCCACAGTCCCTGATAGCTCTCATTTAGTCAATAAGAAGAAGCAAATTCTTTGGGGTCTTTTTGGGGAGGTTTTTGCTATAGAGTACATGTGCTTGCCAGAAAAACAGAGAGAGACAGAAAGTCAGAAGTCACCCCCCCATGGGGGATGGCCATGCCACAATCCCTTCTCCTCCATTCTCCTCTCAGGATCTTGAGCACGCACGCAAATGCACCCGGCGTGAGTTTAAGCCACCGGGTCCAGGACTTGAACAATGGTTGACCACATGGGAGTTCAGCGACATAGCCATTACGCTAACTACTGGTCCTAGAAGAAGCAAATTCTTAAACAGGGGAAGTGATTTATAATAATGATGGCATTATTTGTTTGTAGGAACAAAATATATGCAGAATTGTTGTACGTCCATGAACTTTTAGAAACTGTCATGATCCTTTTCCGTGCCTGATCATTCCATCAGGATTTAGTCTGACAAGGGTGAGATTCCAGTATTACATGTCTACATTCTTGGCAAATACTTGCTTAAGATAAGGAGATGTGGCCCTCTATAAAATATTATGAATCCAGGGAACCAGCAGTTAGCATAATGGCTATGTCACTGGACTCCCACGTAGTCGACCGCGGTTCACGTCCCGGACCCGGTGACTTAAAACTCACACTGGGCGCGTGTGTGTGCGTGCCCAGGATCCCGAGAGGAGAATGGAGGAGAGGGGATTGCAGCGTGGCCATCCCCCCTGGGGGGTGATTTCTCACTTTCTGTCTCTATGTCTCTCTCTGTCTGGCGAGCGCACACGCCCTATAGCGAAAAAATCTCTCAAAAAAAAAAAATTATGAATCCAGTCCTCACTTTTTCTCTGACCATTTCTATATCACTTTGTCCTTCTGAATAAATAGGATTTCTAAGGGAAATGTCAATCACAAACCAATAAGCAAATTAACTTTTGGCATTGACATGAAGTGATGTAGCCATGCTGTAATAGGTGGTCTCAAAATAAATTCAGTTCCTCCTCCTTAGCATGATTACACATCCAGCACCAGGAACCTCTTTTTCTCATACAGGTGAGTGCTGTGGTATGTTTCTAAGCCACCTGAGCCTGCCAAGCGAGTTTCTCATACCAGGTAGTATCACCCAAAGCCTTCTAGAAGGCTCTGCTTGAAATCAAGTTTTACCAGGGGCCGGCAGGTGGCATGGTGATAGAGGGCACTAGACTCCCACCTGACTAACCACAGTTCAAGTCCCGGACCTGGCAGCTTGCTTTCTCACTTTCCCTTTCTCTCTTTTTCTCACTCTGTCCCTCTCTGGTCAAATTAAAATAAGTAAATAAAGTTAAATAAAATAATTCAAAAAAAATCTAGCTTTTCCAAATACAGCTTTCTCACTTCTAAGAGAAGACCCTGTCCAGGCTCTGTGCAGGCTGCAAGGAGTGAGATGCTAATTTGGTTTCGTTGATGCTGGCAAGGGTATTAAAACACATAAAGGACCATTTTGTTCTCAAAGAACCTTTCTATAATGAGATGGGTCACTTCTCCTATTTCAACTTAAAGCTTCACTTTTGTCATTGAACTTTCTGCTTGGCATAGTTGAGGAATATGCTGGATATCTTTAATTAGGTGAAGGTAGTTAAGAAACTTCTCTATGAATACTAGTCTGCCATTTGCCTTCACTTCATTACTAATTACACAGACGTTAACAGTATTTTTTTAATGAGGCATTTGGGGATTTTTTTTTCCTCCTTATAGTTAAAACATAGTTTTAATATATTTGAAATGCACATAAATATAGAGAATCAATTATTCAAAAAGAAAGTAGAATTTATACCAATGCTAATTAAGACTGGGTATTTTAAAAGGTAAAGCAAATCATTAATGATTAAAAGAGCACCCAGAAGACATTCTAACTGGGCAAAACTCTCTACATTAGCAAACATTCCATAATGTTTTCCGCCACAAGTAGAAGAGCAAAATCCAGCACAATCGCCTCAGTAATTATTGCCAATAAATTCTTGTCTGATTCCTGCTTTACAAGAGAGAATGGAGGCTTTTCACAGCACAGGGCCTGTGTGCACCGAAGGAAAGAAGGCCAACTGCAGGCCGGTCCCAGGGCAATCATTTAGCTTCCTGCTCCCTCCGGGTCCTCATCTGTAAAATGGGGATAGTAAGAGACAGATGCTGTGAGAAAGCTTGAGATGGTGCCAGTGAGCTCTGTAAGCTGCAAGTCACTTACAAAATGTAAGCCATTGGTACTTCTCATGAGAAGCAGTGTGGAAAATGGCTTTAGATAAAGCCAGAATCATTGTTTCTCTTAGATCTTAAACCTAAGACTATCTTCCTATCAATAGATCCTAAAAATCACAGTCCTGGTCTGACCCTATAGCACAGGAGCTAGGTTCTGAGCAGAGGAAACCGGAGCCCACGTGTCCAGCTGGGGTTCCAGTTCCAGCCCCAGTGGCTGGAAACACACTGAGCACACCGGACCCAGGATCCTGAAGGGATGAAGAGTTTGATGGGGAAAGGACTGCCACAGGACTGGCCCCATTAGGGAGTGCTCGCTCTTTCACTCTCTCTCTAGTGCACAGATACCCTCTGGCATAAAAAAGAATCATAGGGACCAGCAGTTAGTGTAATGGCTATGTCGCTGGACTCCCATGTAGTCGACTGCAGTTGGAGTCCCGGACCTGGCGATTTAAACTCGTGCCGGGCACATGTGCATGCATGCCCAAGATCCCAAGAGGAGAATGGAGGAAAAGAGATTGCGGTGTGGCCATCCTCCCAGGGGGTGATTTTTTGCTTTCTGTCTCTCTGTCTCTACCTTTCTGGCAAGTACACGCGCTCTATAGAAAAAAAAAAAAAACTCTCAAAAAAAAAACATAATCCTGTAAGAAATTGCTTTTCAAAAAACAGTTGGAATTGGGTTGGCCAAACAATTTGGAGAATCTTGAGAATGATATCCCTCTCTTAAAATTACCGCAGAGAAAAATTACCCAGAGCTCCCAAACCTAGTGAACAAGAAAATCCATTTTTCTTTTTGTCGTATAATCATCGTCATCCAAAGAGGTTACATTGCACGATATAGCACACATCGGAAGACTCAGAAAAACCTGTGGTTACAATGACTAAATATGTATAGACTAGAATGTTACTGGTGGCGTGGTGAGAGTAATAAATACATACCCAGCTGCTGCAAATTACTGGGTGGGCTGCAGGTGGTTTTTGCAGGCTGGAATCCAGGGTTGCGTTTCCCAGTCACACACACATCCCCTCCCAGTCCCCCACCCCCGGGCGCTCAGAGGTGCCGGCATTGACGGCATTGACGCTGTGTTTGTGTGCCCTGCAGAGAGCCTCAGCGGATCCTGGAAGGAGGGCGGCTGCGTGCCTTCAAGTACCAGCAGCAGCGGCTACTGGAGCTGGAGCGCCCCCAGCGACCAGTCCAACCCGTCCACGCCGTCGCCGCCGCTGTCGGCCGACAGCTTCAAACCCTTCCGCAGCCCCGCGCAGCCCGACGACGGCATCGATGAGGCCGAGGCCAGCAACCTGCTCTTTGACGAGCCCATTCCCAGGAAGAGAAAGGTTGGTGTTCGGCGCCCCATTTCCTGCGTGTTGTCGTGAACGCGCTTGCCGTCCTTTTTGAGTGGCTGGTTTGAGCTTAGAAAGTGGGTCGCCCTCCCAGCCACCCCGTCTTTTGAGAAACTGAGGCAGCCCCTTGAATGGTCCTTGAAGTTTCAAAAGACATGCAGTGTCATAATGAAAGGTAAATAAAAACGACTACAATTTTGGGATGTCTCCCCAAAGTACACATGTCCCAGCCTCTGCTGACACATTGCTAACGAAGATTTATTAGCATTGGAAAGTTTGGACTTTGAACTTGGTTTGGTATTTTGTTTCTGTTGTGTGGCTTTTAATTTTTTCATATGTAAAATACAACTAATATCCTTTTCTCTTGTCTGCTTCAGTCAGCCCCAAAGGGTTGTTCAGAAGATTATTTTCTAACTCATTTTTATACAACCAGATGTGAAATATACACGAAAGCTGACACAGGGACGTAGGTCCATATTTGCCTACTGAAAATTACATATTGACGAAGTAAAAAGTGAAAAGGGAAATCTACTTAATTTAATAAATGAATTGACTACACTTTAATCCTCACAGCACTCACCTATATGGGAAGTATTGTAGTCTCATCTTGATATGAGGAAATTGAGGACCAGGGAGGTTATACATTCAATTGACCCCTACCCTGCTAGTTAGAAAGGTCTAAAGCAAAGCCGGCAGGCGGCATGGTGGTTAAGGAGGCTGGATCCCACATGACCACTTCACCTTGGAGTCCCGACCGACCTGCTGGCCTGAGAAACACACTGAGCATGCGTGCATGCATGCCCAAAATCCTGTACGAAGAAGTGGAGAAGGGATCATGGCGTGGCCATCCCCACAGGGGTAGATTTCTCACTTTCCCTCCCTCTCTGTCTTTCTCAGGTTCTGCTAGAACCTAAAGTTCATATTCTGCTCATTCTGTTCAGGTATGTTTAGGTTATACTCACAGTCTTTGAAAAGCATTTCATTTCAAAGAATAAAGCAATACTACTGCTAAAATCTCAAAAACATTTGGGCATTATGTTTTAAATCACCATGTAAACACAAAACTGTTATTTTATATATTGATCGTGCATTTTAAATTATTAGTAACTATTCACAAACAGAAACCCAAAGGGAAGCCCTGAAAACAGCAATGAGAAGTCATTTTCTTCCCCAGTTCCTTTCTAAGAGAAAAACAAAGAGATGGCATTGATCCAACACCTTCCCGCCCTGCCTCGCTCAGCAGCACCCAGCACGTGTAGCCACGGAGATGGTACAGGCACTCTCCCTGGGAGTGTCCATGTGAATACGGGCAACTTCTTTCGTGCGGTCTCCTGTCGTCCTCAGTGGCCTGAAGAGTTGCTATTTCATACCAGCTCATTGTGCAGGGGGCCTGGACTTGTTCTGGCCCCCTGTGGGTTCCCAGGGACACGGAGTCTTCCAGGACCAGTCAGGGAAAGAAGCAGGCACTGTGTCTCTGGGTGCCTGCACACAGAACTGCAGTGTGGACCTGAAGTCCTGACCTGCTACTTCGGGCTCCCCAGACTTTCTCCCTGGGGTTATCTGTGTCCCGTTCTGACTCCCTACCAGCACAGCCCAGTGGTGTGGCAAAGACTCACTCACAAACTCCACTGCCTTTAAGGTGTATGGCTGAAAGCCCATCCCAGCCTTGTATTTCCATGAAGCCACGAGTCAGAATTCACTCTTGCATGGCACTTAGGTTGCATTGGTCCTGCTCATATCAAAGGTCTACAGGCTTCAGCTAACTTAGGGGACAGTCAGGTCACCAAAGGAAAAGAAAAAGCTTCCTGACAAAGCAGCATTTATCTGAAGGACACAGACCAACTCCACAAGATGCTGGATAGTAGGAATAAACGAGCAAACGAGAAGTGTGTTTACCCTTTTCTCTGACTTCTCCCTCTGTCCACTCTGGATTTCCCGCAGGTGATCCACCAGGATGAGCTCATAGCCATTTGTGAAACACACACACACACCAAGTTCTTGCCTTGGCCCTTTGAACTTAAAACTGCTTTGAGTACTGAAAATAGCAAGAAAGTAAAGCTATTGCTATTCCCGTTTTTATTATTTGAACCAATATTTATTGAGCATCCGTCAGGCAAATGCTTAATGCACTGAGAATAAGGCATAGCCTGTTTCTTCAAGGTGAGGAAAGTTGGGTGAGGAGAGACTGATGTGTAAAGAGGCAATATTTATGAGTGATCAATGGTATATCCACTGTGTAGTAAAACACAGTGTCTATAACAGTTACTTCAGAGCTTTTTTTTAAAAATCGTTTCAAAAGATTTCTAAAAGTTATTTGCTTAAACCAGACAATATGTTGTATGTGGTGGAACTTTCTGAGTTTGTTGTATTTCCCTCTCCATTCCTTTAGATTCATAATACCCATTTGAAACTGGGCAATTGGGATGGTCACATGTCCCACAGAGACTGTTGAGAACCTTCTCAATAATTATTTCTGAACTGAAGGTTTCAATTCAGAAGTAGGTTGCGAATCAATCGAATGAGTTGTAGGGCCCATTGGTGGCATGGTTAAGGCAGCTGGATCCCACGCGGCTGAGTACGCATTTTGAATCTGGGACCCAGTGGTTTGAAAAAGACACTGGCTGTATACATGCATGTCCAATATCCCAAGAGGAGAATGGAGGAGAAGGGATTGTGGTCTGGCCATCTCCCTGGGTGGTGCGTGCTCTCTCCCTGCCCCTCCTCATGAACACAAGTGCCATGTAGCAAACTAAAAAAAAAAAGGTTAATGAGTTGTGTATACCATTCCTTAATTAATAAGACAAAATAGAGTGAACTATACATAATAAGGTTAAGTATTGTTTCTTAATGTTTTTCTTTCCATTGTATATTTATATGTTTGTGTATATTGTACAAATGTATTTTTTTAATTGTCAGAGGGTATATGCACTCACCAGAGAGAGACAGAGAGGGAGGGAGGAAGAGGGGGAAAGAACCCCTCCAAATGGGGCATGGTCATACTGCAACCCCTTCTCCATTTCTCCGTCCTGTCAGGATTTCGGGCATGCACGCACATGTGTCCAGCATGTTTTTTATGCAACCAGGGCCAGAATTTGAACTGCAGTTGGCCATGTGGGATCTGGCTCCCTTAACTGATAGGCCATGGGACCTCTGTCCTATGTTATAAAGAGATAATATGATGTGTAGTGCATTAAGGTGCCACTCTTAGAATCAAAAAGTCTGGATCTGATGGTGGTGTGGCAGTAAAGCACAATACCCTGTGAGGCTGACTTGGATGGGAATGTTCCCAGTTCACGTCTACAGACTCGATGAGTATGACAAGCATGGGTTTGGAGCTGGCTGGGGCTGGGGGTGGACTGCAGCATCCAGACTCTGTCGGGGTGCTGTCTCTGTCACACTCTGTCTCTCTACTAATGGAAGAAATTAATAAATACACTCTTTTTTTATTTTTTTTTCTCACTTCAATTCTGCTACCCTAAGGACCTAAGAAAATCATTTCACCTCCCTGATCATGAGCTTCTTCATCTGTAAATGGGCGAACAAGTATGACCACACTTCTCTCAGGACAGTCATGAAGATTAAACGCGATCACAAGTACTAGAGTGTGCAGCATGTAATAGACATTTCAGGGCCTCTTAACAAAGGGAGAAGGGCATTCCCGATATCTGACTGGGAAGCAATGACCCTGACCTTCCTCATTGTTATGGAAACTATCATGCGTGTTCTCCCACCTCCTTCCCACACACACTCAGTCCCACCTCATGGAGATCTGTGCTCCCCGTTTGTGAAAAGGATGAGTGTGGAGTGCACTGCGTGTGTGATAAGGCATCCTCTTACTTAGTGCAGAAGAAATATTTGTGGATAATCATTATATTTGCATAGTGTGTTGCAGTTTGCAGATGTTTTTAAATGCAGCATTTCATTTCATTGTCACCAAAATCTCTGGCACATTCTTATCCCCATTTTGCAGAAGAGGCTTACTGAGCTTATGTGAATCACCCAAGGTTTGGTAGTTTCCGATGTGGTAGAGAAAACGGAACTTAGCTGAACTAGCAAGGAGGAAACTCTGGAGGGAAATTAATTCAAGGAATTCACATTTCCCTCTGCCCACAGAGGAGAATAACATGGATTGAGAATAGACACAGCTGCAGCCTGCATTATACACGGCAGGGTGGGAGCGAGTGCAGAGGGTTCAGAAAGAAATCCAGAGCAGAGGGAGGCACTCCAGGCTGCCCACTGGAGAGCTGCCTTCTACCGGAAGCATCCTTTGCTTGTAAGAGGAGCTCAGCCAAGGCAGGCAAGAATGTGAGAAGAGCATTTCTCTCCTGGCGCTGGAGGTCAGCTGACTGACTTTCTCAGGCCCAGTTTTAGCAGAATATTTCCTTCAGGATTTTAGTCAGATTGAGAGAAGTCCCGTGCTCAGAAAAACCAGGGAGTATAAACCACAACGCTGGGACTGTGAGGAGGTGCACTTCCCATCGTGACCACAAGGTGATGCAGTGACTCTAAATACAGCCACTCTGGGAGTCTGGGAGAAAAGGAATTCTGTTAAAGACTGAGAGTTGCTCATCCATTCCACAAGATCCCTAGAAAATCAAGAAGTGTGATAAGTAATTATTCATGTGCTCTTTTCTGTGCCAGATTCGGGTTTTGTACATCACAACACTGGTATGCTGGCTCCAGTACTTACGTGCTCTTAAGCAGATCCCTTGACCTCTCTGAGCCTCAGTTTCCTTATCTGTAAAACGTGGATAATGTGGCACTGTGTCAGTGTGGCTGTCATGAAGATTGCAGAGAGGACACGTGAAGACTGATACATGTTAGCTGCTGGTACTCTGCCTTCCTTTTCACTCATCTGACAACTGACCGACTGGAAAATTCAAGGAGCAGGGGTGTGGAGAGAAGGAGATCCCTTCCACGCCCCACCCTGAGTCCACACTGCTATGCCCGTGCCACGGTGGCTCAGGACACTTCTGGGCCCTTGAGCTACCCCGTGCTCATTTCGGATTGATCCGAGAGGCCTCCCTACAATGCAGTGAGGGCAGCTACGCCAGGGCAGAAATGAGAGACACAGGAGACCTGACTCAGGTCTGCATTTCCCGACATCCACGGCACCTCACAGGCAGTTACCAAAACTCAGCCTACCTGGTTCTCAGTTATTTCCTAGGAGTCTTGACCGTGAGCAGTTGTGGCTGGGTGCTGGGGAAAATCTCCCTGAGGGAAGGAGGTGCTGAGTCAACATCACGGGCCCCAGTGATAGCTGTTCGGTAGTAAACAATGAATTAATCATTTGCCCCACTCTATGCTTCAATCTTTCAGAACCAAAAAGTAATGAATCACTTTAAATTGTGAATGACTGCTCCAAAAAGCAAACAAACCCAGAAGGTCCTCAAGAAGAGTGTGCTGCCAGTCCCTCCACTGACTTCATTCCTAACCCACTAATTTGCAGCCGAGTGCCTCCTGCAGAAGAACTGCTGCTCCAGAAATAGACCCATCTGCTAGGACTGCTGGGGAGGGCAGTGCTAAGAAAAGCAGCCAGGGTCGTGGTGCTGACGCAGCATCGCCAGCCAGAGCAGGGAGCTGACTGCCCTCAGAGAGGGGACCACAGCAGAGGAGACTGAGTTCAGGGCAACACAGTGGCAGGATCTTAGACTAACCCACCACACACCATATAGGATCGGGGACACTGAAGTTTGAAAGACTTCCGGAATCATCCAGCCAGCCCAGTCTCAACCTTTCCAAGTTAGAAGACTGTTTAATTTTATTAGAGTTACACAGATATCCCCAAAGATGAGCTGCACTTTTAAATCCATTGCCTGAAGAAACATATAGAATGGCTGGGGACCTCTGTTACATCCGGAATCTCTTTGGTGTTGTTACAGACATCATTTTGAGTTTCCATGTTTTTTAAGGTTTCTTGCCATTGGGTGCATGTACTCACTGGAGAGAGACAGAGACAGACACAGGGGATGTGAGAAATAACCCTCCAAGAGGGATGGCCATATCACAATTCCTTTTCCTCCATTCTCCTCTCAGGATTTTGAGCGCATACACACATGCACCTGGCATGAGTTTCAAGCCGCCACGTCCAGGACTCAAACAGCAGTCAACCATGTGGGAGTCCAGTGCCTTGACCACTATGCCAGCTGCTGGTCCCCAGAAATCATTTCAAATCAACTTTATTTAGGTATCATTTTCACAGTGAAATGAACTCATTGTAAGTGTACAGTTCAATGACTCTGACAATGACGCCTTGTGAGTAGCCACCCCTCTAATCAATAGCCACCCCAGAAATTCTCATGACCCTCCATAGTCAAATGTGCTCCTTACCCCCAACCAGGCAACCACTGATCTGACTGCTGTCACTGCGGGTTAGAGTTGCCCATTGTAGAACTGCAAGTAAATCGAATCATACAGGGTGTGTTTGGGATGTACAGAATACTAAATGTTGGCAGCACGAACTCTCACTCGGTGGAGATGTTAAGGGGTGCAATCTTTTTGTAAAGGAGTTTAGCAGTTGCTCATCAAGTTAAATATACACTTACCATATGATCCAGCAATTTCTCTCTTAGGTATGTATTTACCTGACAGATAAGGGAATACATGTCCACAAAAAGACTTGTAGACAAATGTTCTTAATAGCCGTATTCATTATCATACCAACTGGAAACAACCCGTATGTCCATCCACAGGTCAATGGATAGAGATATATGTGGTGTGTCCATACAATGGGATACTACCCAAAATAAAAGGAAACAAATTATTGTTATACAAAATAGTGAATGAATCTCAGTAGCACTATGCTGAGAGAAAAAAAAAATAGACACAAAGACTACAGGATACATTCTGATTATTCCATTCACAAAAGTCTTTTCTTGGGATGAGCAGATGGCATAGCAGTTACATCACTGGACTCACATGGTCGACTATGGTTTGAGTCCGGGACCTGGTGGCTTGAACATGCTGGACACATGTGCGTGCATGCCCAAGATCCCAGGAAGAGAATGAAGGAGAAAGGATTGCAGCATGGCCATCCTCATTGGAGGGTGATTTCTCACTTTCCCTCTCACTGAATCTGTCCCTCTCTCTCTGACGAGCGCACATACCTTAGGGCAAAAACCTCTTTAAAAAAAAGATTTTCTATTAGTTTTTAGTTTACTTATCATGACACATCTATAAGTAGTGTGTATAGGTGGGAGATGTTTCACCCATGCTTGCTAGACATCTGAATTCCCTAACTACTTTGCATTGACCTCACATATCTAGAAAATCAAAAAACACTAATTTCATTCTGTCTTCTCACTTTACAAGTAAAGAAATAAAGTCCAAAGAGGTGATATGACATGTGTAAGGCTATTTTCACAATTAAGAAGTGAACTGGAGGGCCAGCAGGTGGGGAGGAGGTTAAGGCTCTGGATCCCACATCTACACGGTCCAAGCCCTGGACCACCAGCTCGAACATCACTCCAGACATGTGTGCATGCATGCCTAGAATCCCAAAAGAGGACTAGAGGAAAGGGAAAATGCCGTGTGGCCATCCCCCTAGGGGGTGATTTTTCACTTTCCCTCTCTCTGGGGAATGCATGTGCCCTATAGCAAAAAAAAAAAAAAAGGAATTAACTGGAACCCCCTTCCAGCTTCTAGGTAGCCAACAATTTATTTATTTATTTATTTATTTATTATTTGAGAGAGATTTTTTGCTGTAGGGCACATACACTCACCAGGGATAGAAAGTGAGAAATCACCCCCAAGGTGGCATTCCCGTGCTGCAGTCGGGATCTTGGGCACGCACGCACACGTGCCCGGCGTGAGTTTTAAGCCACCCGGTCTGGGACGCGAACCATGGTCGACTAGGTGGGAGTCCAGTGATGTAAGCAGCATGCCATCTGCGGTACCTCTTGTGAGTGTTATTTTTTTTTTTTTTTGGAGAGATTTTCACTGTAGGGCGCATGCGCTCGCCAGACAGACAGAGAGAGACATAGAGACAGAAAGCGAGAAATCACCCCCCAGGGGGGATGGCCATGCCGCAATCCCTTCTCCTCCATTCTCCTCTCGGGATCTTGGGCACACACGCACACGCGCCCGGCGTGAGTTTTAAGCCACCGGGTCTGGGACACGAACCGCGGTCGAGTAGTCACTGATTTTTAAATACACCAGTTTACTTATCAGTCTTTTGGCACCTGCTGAGGATCTGAATGAACCTCCTGACAGTCATTGGAGCCCCTGCCAAGAGGATTGGGTTCCCCGAGACTGGCTAAGGATGTATATGTAATGTGTCAACCTCACCTGCATAGAGAAATTGGATCCTCTTCATTCTTCGAGGACCATGGTACTCTCTGGGCAGGCTTAGATGTATAAAGCATTCACTGCTCCACCTTAGGACCCCCTGCAACACACACATACCCACTTATTGTCTTATTTTTTAAAATATGTAGGGCCAGCCCTTGAGGCCTAGTGGTTAAGGGAGCCTGATCCCACATGGCCAACTATGCTTGAAAAATACATGTGTGTGAGCACCTCGAATCCTGACAAGATGGAGAAATGAAAGAGAAGGAATCGCAGCATGACTACACCCCATTGGGTGGTGCTTTAGCCTTTTCCTTCTTTCTCTCTCTCTCTCTCTCTCTCTCTCTCTCTCTCTCTCTCTCTCTCTGCCTGGCAAGTGCACCCACCCTCTGACAAAAGATTTTTTAATTTCTTTTAATTAGATTTTTTTTAATACCTAAAGCTCTTCATGATCACCTCGGAAAAGGCAACACAATATTAACCTCAGTTGCTGTGTGGTGAAGTCTCTTCATGTACCTTCTGGAATTCAACTTTAATTGGACTTCTTCTAGACATGTTATATAATACTTAAAAGTCCAGCCATGTTTCTACTCTTGAAACAGGAGGTGACCTTCAGTGGTTATCTTGTCATCCTGTCTGTTAATCCTGATTCTGTCGAGAAAATAGAAGTAACTCCATATATTCCAGGTCTGAAACTAAAACGGGATGGAGGATCAGAAAGCATGTTTGCAGCAAGTCATCTGTTTGTAGACAGAGAATTCGTTTCAAGTGGATATAGTTAGGTGACTTCCAGAGAGTTCAGGAAAGCATTGGCCAGTGATCTCAGCCTATATAGCTCAAAGCAGTTGGTCTCTGACAGCCTGGAAGCTGCTACGTAGGACAATCTCTCCAATGTTCTATCTAACCATTGTAGCCATGCGTGAAAGTTGGGTGAGCCTATGAGCTTGTCTGGAAGCTGCTGTGCCTCTCACATTCGGCATATGGGAGCCTGCTTGTGACTACCCAGAGCTTCAGCTCCTTTTGAAGTTGTTGTGAATTTTAAATAGGGGACATGTGGGGAAGCTGCTAGCACAGGGCCAGGGAAATAGTGGTTTCCATCAATGGAGGCCTTCTTCTGCCCTCCCTCTGTCCCCTCAGCTGCTCTGTGAAGAAGACCATTCTGTTAGCCTCGAAGTCTCTGCTGATGCTGGCTCTGGTGTTCATCAGAAGTGCTTTCCATTGGAGGTGAATTTTCAGCTGTTGCTTTGTGCAATTGCAGACATTCCAGCTTTGCAAACATCTGTTAGAGTCATGTGGAAAAGCCAGGGTTGAAGCACAGATGGGCCTGATCAGACTTGGCTGCTGAGACCCTGCCAGCAGCTTTGCTTGGCTTGGCTTCATTGGGCAAGCTTGGACCCAGGCGGCAAGCTGGGCGTTGTTTATTTAGCTATTTTTTCATGTTCTCCTCCTCCCATGGCTTGCTTTCCTTTAGTGGAACAGCAAGTCATCTGTTTGTAGACAGAGAATTTGTTTCAAGTGGATATGGTTAGGTGACTTCAAAAGTACTAAGTTATCATTTAAGGGACTTCATTACTTCAATGTAGTGACATCTTTGGACTGTGTAGAAAGAAGCCATTGATTTCATTAAACTTGGTCATCCTGGGGGCCAACATTTGGCATGGCAGTTAAGATGCTGGGCTCTCACATGGCTGACCTCAGTTTAAGTCCTGGATCCAGCAGCTTGAAAAATCACACTGGGCACATGTGCATGCATACCCTAAATCCAGAGAAGAGAGTGGAGAAGGGATTGTAGCATGGCCATCCCCTTTAGGGAGTGATTTATCACTTTCCCTCTCTGTGTCACTGATTCTCTCCCATGAGTGCATGTGCCCTGTGGCAAAAACATACATACATACATACATACATAAAATAATTTTAAAAATATGTTGATGACCCTGCTAGTATACTTTTGTTCTCCAATATTAGTCAAGCAGTAGGGCCAATGGCAAAGCAATGATGCAGTGTTCCGTGATGCTGGATCTCCGTGAGAAGGCCGCAGGTTCGTGGTCAAAGGCCTCCCCTCTACACACCAGGGCCCAACTACCCGTGATCCAAGCTGGCTGCGACTGCCGGCGGGTGACAGCATGAGAGCCTAAGGAGGGTTGCTCAATCTCTTGTTGAAAAAGTGAATAAATATTATTTTTAAAAAGCAGTCAAGCAATATTCATTCCCTTTTTTAAAAAAAGAAAGAAAGAAAGAACTTCTAAAATTAAAAATAAGAAAATGATTAAATTTGGAAATTAATGTAAAAATAAAACAGCCCTTCCCCATATTTCCACCATGAGGGATATATTTTTATTTGTATTACATATTCCTTCCCCCAAAGGTAATATTATTCATATATTTTCTACTCTTCTAATCTTTTCCTGTATAGTCAAGGTCAGGCAAGGAACAAGTGGCACATTCAGAGGACTTGAGAAGAGTCTGGTTTTTGTTATTTTGTTTATTTGTTTTCTCACTTTGCCAGAGGGCATGTGCACTCACAGGAGAAAGATAGGGTAGGGAGAAAACACTCCCCCACCCCAGTGGAAAATAGTCATACCAAAATCCCTTTTCCTCCATTTCTCTACCCTGTCAGAATTTGGGGCACACACATGTACCCAACATGTTTTTCAAGCCATCATGGCCAGACTTTGAACTGTGCACTTGGCCATAAGGGATTGGCTCGCTTAACCACTAGGCCATAGGCCTGCATGAGAAGACTTTGCTAAAGAGACTCTTTACAAAGGTGTAGACAGACCTAGGGATATCAGTAGAGGCTGGACCCCAGAGGTTGACAACCAGGAAAGGCCATTACTACCTTAGGCCTGAAGAGGCAAGTAAAGGAGAGATGTCCAGGACCTGGAGAGTCACCAGAACTCTGGAAATACAGCTGTAGGAGAAGTGGGAGCACTGGGGGAGAGACGCAGCCACTGCCTGCCAACCTCCTGTTGGGGCCTCCATGGGCCAAATTCAACAGAGCAAGGGAGCTCACTCATGCAGGCAGGTCAGCCTTGGGCATGGGCATGGTACAGAAAGGAGCAGAGTGGACCTCTAGGGTCAAATGGGGGGTATCAGCAATTCCCTTCATAGACTGGAAACTTCACGTCAAAGAAGCTTTGCTTACAACTTCACTTTCATGGTTGCTTAATGTCCCATCACATGGGATTAATCTAACTAATCCTCATTGTCAGTCTTGAGTTTACTTCTCATGTTTTTCCAGTCTAAAAATCAGGGGCCATCTCTGTAGCACAACAGTTAAGTACTATGCAGAAGGAGCCAGCTCCTACATGGCTGACCATAGTTCAAATCCCAGCCCAGGAAACTTGAAAAACATGCCGGGCACATGTACCTGTGCCCAGGATCCTGGCAGGATGGAGAAATGAAGCAAAAGGATTGTGGCATGACCTGGCCTTATTGGGGAGTGTGTATATTCATTCTCTCTCTCCTCTCTCTCTCTCTCTCTCTCTCTGTTTCTCTCTCTCTCTTTCTCTCATACACACACAGTCACTCTGTCATAAATAAAGAGAAAAAATTCAGAAAGCAAAAATCAGTATAATAAATATCTTTACACAGTTATCCTTGGAGATGTCCTGAATTATTTTCTTAGGATCGATCCATAAAAGTTGAACCTGGTCAAAGTCGTAAGCATTTCTGAAACTTTTCATCTGCATTGCCCCCAAATGTCAAGAACGGCAGCTCTCTCTTCACAGGTAAGTTATGAGGGCAGAGTTCTGACAGGTTGGGATAAGATGGGAATCATGAATGTGAGGTGCGTTATCCAAAAGCAATGTCAAAAGGAAGAGGTAGAGGAGAAGAGAAGCTTCCCTTTGTGGAGGGCTTTTGGGAGTGCCCCCTCCGCAGAAAGTCCATCTTCCCGTGGTGTGTAATTGTGTTTCAGAGTCCACACTGGCAGTGATCTCGCAGGTCAAGAGGCACTTTCTCTAGCCGTGCTGCTGGAATGCAGTGCTGTACGGAGACCTTCCATCCTTCTTGCCAGTGGCATTATAAATTAGACAGTAATTTTTCCTGCAGCAGATTTTCCACTCTCTTCTGGTGAACTTAGACCTTCCTCAAGGAGTTGCCAGTGCAGAGTGTGTAATAGTGGAAGAGAAATGTACTGTTAGAGTGGAGAGAAAACCATTTATATTCCAGCCCTCATCGTGCAGGGCCTCCCCTTGGGCCTCCCTGAAAAGTTCGTTTACAGCCAGGTAAGATAAGCAAGGGTTAATTGTGCTGAGAAAAATTGTACAGAATAATCTTTTCAAGAAGCAGTATGTGAACATAAATCTTTTTTTTAAGTGAATTTCCAAAATGCATTAAAAAGAAAAGATGGGGGCCAGTGGGTGGCATGGTGATTAAAGTGCTAGACACTCCCACATGGCTGACCATGGTTTGAATCCCAGACCTGGTAGCTTGCTTTCTCACTTTCTCTCTCTCTCTCTCTCTCTCTCTCCTCTCTCTCTCTCTCTCTCTCTCATCTAATCAAAATAGATGAATGAATAAATAGAGTTAAAAAATAAATAATTATTTTTAAAAAGGCAGAATGTCTCAGATATGGCTCATCTCTGCAGGCCCCAAAACACAACATTCCCAAGATTGAACACACCAAAGACTCACGGAGCCAGACACTGTCAGGTACCAGCATAGAGTTCTGGGCAACAGTCAAGGTTCCTGTTCTCAAGGAGCTGCCATGCTAGAAACTACTCAGTCTGTCTTCAACATGTGTCCTGAAAACCCATAGAAAGAAAAAAAAGGAACGAAAAAGAAAAGAAAAGAAAAGAAAAGAAAAGAAAAAAGGGAGGGAAGAAGGAAGGGAAGAGAAAAGAAAAGAAAAGAAAAGAAAAGAAAAGAAAAGAAAAGAAAAGAAAAGAAGAAAGAAAAGAGAAGAGGCAAAGTTCATCGTATTTCATCATATCCATTACCTAATTTTCTTTGGGCAACAGATTTATTTGAAGTTTAATTTGAAGTTGTTAGCAGGGACCAAAAAGAAAGAAAGAAAGAAAGAAAAGAAAAGAAAAGTACGTGTAATTGAGGAGGGGATAAACAATTACAGTTGGTGTAACTCCAGGAACTCAAAGAGGATGTTCAGCTTCCTTGTACTCGGGGATTTGATACCGCTTTATCATCGACTTGAACTAATAGAGTGGCAGGTAAAGAGAGGAGCTAGACTAATGAAATTTGTCTTTCTGCAATCAGGAACAAGTGTTACTACTTCACAGTTTTAAAAAAACGAATGCTTTGACCAGCCTGAGGCACGGTGGTTAAGGCAGCTGGATCCCGCATGGTTGATAGCATGATTCAAGTCTGAGATCCGCCTTAAGAAACACACTGGCACATCTGCATGTGTGCCCAAAATCCCAGGAGAAACAGAAGGAATTGCAGTGCGACCACGCCAACTGGGACTCTGTCACTTTCTCTCTGTCTCTGTCTCTGTCTGGCAAGCACATATGCCCTCTGGCAACATTTATTTTTTTTGAAAAGCTTGGCATATTATTGCAAGGACAAGGATCATCAATCTTATAAATAATACTTGTTATGGGGAAAAAAAGCCACTGTGGTTGTCATTTCCTAAGACAATCAGCAATTTGAGGACTTTAAAAATGTTCTATGATGTAGAAGAAATTTGGCTTTATATGTTGGCTAGTTAATTACGAAAGGCTTCATAGAACTGGTAAGAACCATCAAATGCCACCAGATAAGTCTCGTAGCGTTTTGAAATCTCGTTTCCAACCTGAGTACAGAGATGTTGTTATATCTCTGAGTACAGGGATGATGTTACATACCTTGCCATTCCTTTTCCTCTTCTGAGGTAGCTATTTCGTCTTTCTCTGGTCCCCCCAAACCTCACACACAGCCCTCTTTCTTTGCCCTCGCTTCCTGCCTCACTGAAAAATTAGTAGCACTCATGCAGAAATGCCTTTTTTCCTCCTTCACCAGATTGGCAAACTAACGGCCCCCCATATCTGCCATCTGGTTTGCCCTCTTGCCCAGTGGAAAACGGTCCTGTGATCCAAGGCAGCCTCCCTACCTGTGCTGCACGGACCGGCTCCGAACTCCTCGCACTTTCTGAAGAGGTGACTCCCCCATCTCTGCTTCATTCACAAAGGTTTACATCTTTGCAGTTATTCCTGTCAGCGTCAAAAACTGCTTCAGGGCCTACCTCCTTGCCTAGTGGTTAAGGGAGCCAGATCCCACGTGGCCGACTGTGCAATCTGAGTCTCAGCAACTTAAGAAGCACACTGAGGGGACCAGCAGTTGGTGTAATGGCTATGCCGCTGGACTCCTATGTGGTTGATCATGGTTCAAGTTCCAGACCTGGTGGCTTAAACTCACACCGGGCGTGTGCATGCGTGCCCAAGATCCCGAGAGGAGAATGGAGGAGAAAGGATTGTGGTGTGGCCATCCCCCCTGGGGGATGATTTCTCGCTTTCTGTCTCTATGTCTCTCTCTGAAAGAGGATGTTCAGCTTCCTTGTACTCGGGGATTTGATACCGCTTTATCATCGACTTGAACTAATAGAGTGGCAGGTAAAGAGAGGAGCTAGACTAATGAAATTTGTCTTTCTGCAATCAGGAACAAGTGTTACTACTTCACAGTTTTAAAAAAACGAATGCTTTGACCAGCCTGAGGCACGGTGGTTAAGGCAGCTGGATCCCGCATGGTTGATAGCATGATTCAAGTCTGAGATCCGCCTTAAGAAACACACTGGCACATCTGCATGTGTGCCCAAAATCCCAGGAGAAACAGAAGGAATTGCAGTGCGACCACGCCAACTGGGACTCTGTCACTTTCTCTCTGTCTCTGTCTCTGTCTGGCAAGCACATATGCCCTCTGGCAACATTTATTTTTTTTGAAAAGCTTGGCATATTATTGCAAGGACAAGGATCATCAATCTTATAAATAATACTTGTTATGGGGAAAAAAAGCCACTGTGGTTGTCATTTCCTAAGACAATCAGCAATTTGAGGACTTTAAAAATGTTCTATGATGTAGAAGAAATTTGGCTTTATATGTTGGCTAGTTAATTACGAAAGGCTTCATAGAACTGGTAAGAACCATCAAATGCCACCAGATAAGTCTCGTAGCGTTTTGAAATCTCGTTTCCAACCTGAGTACAGAGATGTTGTTATATCTCTGAGTACAGGGATGATGTTACATACCTTGCCATTCCTTTTCCTCTTCTGAGGTAGCTATTTCGTCTTTCTCTGGTCCCCCCAAACCTCACACACAGCCCTCTTTCTTTGCCCTCGCTTCCTGCCTCACTGAAAAATTAGTAGCACTCATGCAGAAATGCCTTTTTTCCTCCTTCACCAGATTGGCAAACTAACGGCCCCCCATATCTGCCATCTGGTTTGCCCTCTTGCCCAGTGGAAAACGGTCCTGTGATCCAAGGCAGCCTCCCTACCTGTGCTGCACGGACCGGCTCCGAACTCCTCGCACTTTCTGAAGAGGTGACTCCCCCATCTCTGCTTCATTCACAAAGGTTTACATCTTTGCAGTTATTCCTGTCAGCGTCAAAAACTGCTTCAGGGCCTACCTCCTTGCCTAGTGGTTAAGGGAGCCAGATCCCACGTGGCCGACTGTGCAATCTGAGTCTCAGCAACTTAAGAAACACACTGAGGGGACCAGCAGTTGGTGTAATGGCTATGCCGCTGGACTCCTATGTGGTTGATCATGGTTCAAGTTCCAGACCTGGTGGCTTAAACTCACACCGGGCGTGTGCATGCGTGCCCAAGATCCCGAGAGGAGAATGGAGGAGAAAGGATTGTGGTGTGGCCATCCCCCCTGGGGGATGATTTCTCGCTTTCTGTCTCTATGTCTCTCTCTGTCTCTCTGGCGAGTGCACGCACCCTATAGCAAAAGTCTCTCCAAAAAAACACACTGAGCATGTGCGTGTATGTGCCCAGAATCCTGACGCTAGACACATGATGACGGGATTGTGGCAGGACCATACCTGACAGAGGGGTGCTCTCTCTGACAAGCATACATGCCCTTTGGCAAAGTTTTTAAAAACGTATAAAAACTCACTCTAGTATCACTCATCTTTACAGTCCTTCCTGTGACTGTTCATAGATGAGCAAAATTTCTTGCCAAAGGCCAAAATTTGCCACTCCATTCCTGAAATCCCGCTTATTCTCCAGTTCATGCCAGTCTGACTTCCATCCCTGCCACCCTATGATACTTGCTGCTGTCTGGGCCACTGCAGCCCCCATAGGTGGAATCCAGGGGACACACCACAGTCCTCATTCAGCAGAGTCATCACATGGTCCTTCCTGAACCCCTTTCCTGTTTGTGCCCATAATGCCACACTGTCCCGACGCCTCCTCTCTCCGAATATGCCTTCTTGATCTCCAACAACTATTGGATGCTGTAGTATCCTGGGCCCTCTTTTCCATCTCTAGCTGCATTTTTCTCTATCTTTTCATTTTCAATCTTTTTATTATTATTATTATTATTATTATTAGGCTGTCGGAAAAGTGATGACATATTTCTCAATGCAAAAATTCATCATGACCTTCCCAACAACCTAGTATTATTCATTTATGTCCTCTATGAGAAAGAGACAGAGAGACAGGCACCCCCACAGAATCTTGACACTGCTGTCTGTCCCCAGCTTCAATCATCCCAGATCACAGGACATGCGCACCTACCTGGCACGCTCTGGGAGGTCCTGGGATGTGAACCCAAGGCCTTTCCATGTGGGTCCAGTTATGTTACTACTGCACCACCAGTAGTGCAGACTCAAGTTCAAATGCTCTTTCAGCTTCTGACTCCAAATTTATGTCTCTAACCTTGACTTTCCGTTGAGTTCCGGGCCCACACCTTTGGTGTCCTGCTTCTTACTTCCTATTGACATAATAAGGATCTCACAATCAGCATATTCAAAACAGATCTGCAGTTCTCGCAGGCATTCAAACCTAAAACACAGAAGTCACCTTCAAGACCATCTCTTTTCTCATTCCTCACATTCAGCCTACTAGTGAGTGCTGTCGGATCTGCCTCCTAAGTATATCTTGAACGTATCTGCGTTTTTCCTTCCTCACTGCTCAAACCTTCCATGCCACCACCTTCCCTCACCTGCAGTAGCTGGTGACCTTGCTTACACTCTCTCCCAAAGATGAGAAATAACTTGTAAACCTCAATTGTACAGTGTCACTCCACTTTGTCAGTAACTTTTATTTTAGCATGAAATCCAAGTTTCTACTTTCACCTAGAAAAACCTACCTGATCTGGCTCTGCCTGCCTCTCCACCTCATCTCCCTCAAGCAGATCACTCCCTCCTGCATTTTACTCTGAAGATACTGCCTTCCTCCCTGCCCTCTGGTATGCCAGACTCGTTCCCACCTTCAGGTCTTTGCATGTAACTCTTCACTCTGCCTGGAGAACTCTAGCTCTTAGCAAGGCTGGCTCCCTCTCCCCTCTCCCGTCTTCAGGTTCCAGCTCAAAAGTCACCTTCCAGAGGCCTCCCTCTTTATGGGAAGTGGTCATTATGTATTACAGTGTATGTTTTTCCCTCACTGGAATTTGAGCTCCTGGAGAACAGCCTCTTTTCTTTTGTTCTCCATCCCCAGCACCTGAAATATTCCTTGCTAAGTAGGTAGGGTTGGCCCTCCCTATCTTTAGGTTCAACATCTGTGGATCCAACCAACTGAGGAGCAGCCAGGCCCCACCAGTTGTTGTAAAATGGTAGAAGAGGTGGTCCCTAACAGAGAGATGATGAAACAGTTCAGCTGTATGTTTTCTTTTCTTTTATATTCGATGCTAAAACTACTTATAAATAGTCTAGAGATGACTTGAAGTATCCTGGAGGATGTGCATAGGTTATATGCAAATACTGTGCCCTTTTTTAAAGACAGTTGAACATCTACAGCTTCTGGTATCCACCAGGGGGTCATGGAACCAATATCCCTTAGACACCAGGATGACTGTATTTAACCTAATGAATGAAAGACTACCATCAACAAAAAGGTTAGAAATGAATCAAAAGTTTTTTTTAATCTATCATGACTTCATTTCCAGAAAGATATTTGGTCTATTGAGTACATGTAATTTTGGTTGGAGTCATTAATTCTCTTAAGTAGAAGATATTTTCTGTAGTATAGCTTCATTTGAAAAATGGGCAGAAA
Source organism: Tupaia belangeri chinensis (assembly GCF_000334495.1). Lineage (NCBI taxonomy): Eukaryota > Metazoa > Chordata > Mammalia > Scandentia > Tupaiidae > Tupaia > Tupaia belangeri. The sequence continues at coordinate 1,719,357 of NW_006206301.1, read as the reverse complement.
GCACACACGGATGGAGATTTGTTCAGAAACAGTGTTAAGTCAAGTAATCTGCTTTGAATAAAATAATTCTCTGGATAAGGAAAAAAAAAAAACACCAATCAGAATCTCTTTTTGTGAACTTTGAAGGTTGAGGAATGGGATTTAAATCTCCCTTTTTGGCTCATCTTATACCCCATGTATGTAGATCAGTGTCCCAAGGAGGTTAGGGAGCCTGAGACTGCAACTGTCTTAGAATAAATACAGACTCAGGAGGATCACTATTTTGAAGTCTGCTGGCAGTGTCTTTGCTTCTCAGCTTCTTCACATCTTCCAACAGCTTCAGCTCTCCCTCCTGTAGCCACAGCTCCTGCAGCTCGACACTGCCTCTTACAGGTCAGCATCTCTGAGCTGCCCATGCTGCCCAGCGCTGGGTGGTGGTTCCATGACTGCCTGCCTGGGTGGGCAGGGACACACCAGGCCACTAGGCTCCCAAAGCCCAGAGGAGCGGTGGGTTCCTTCTGTTGTCACACGTCTGCACTAGCATGCTGCAGCAACATGCTGTTGCGTGTTGTCCTCTGCTCACCATGCTAACAGCCACCAGTCACCAACACAGACAATCTTTAGTTCTGGAAGCTTCCGAGTGCCTTTTTCAATTAAGAAACACAGAGAAAAATCTTCAGTAGAACTGGCTGTCTAGATTAGTTTGAATCCTGGTCCCATAAGAAGTACTCAAATCAATTGTCTTCTAAATTATAAGAGATTGTTGGGGCCCCCAGGTGGCATGGTGGTAGGGGTGCTGGACTCCCATATGGCCAACCACAGTTCAAGTTTCGAACCTGGTAGTTTGCTTTCTTACTTTCCCTCTCTCTCTCTGGTCAAATTGGAAAATAATAATAATAAATAAAATTATTTTTAATAAAATTTTTAAAAATGATAAATGATTGCTTCATGGAACCAGGAGACTGATGATGGAAACCGCATGTACCTGATGGCAGAAATCCTAGCAGACATGTAGACACAGGTACATCATTTTCATCAGTTCAGGGAAGGTGTCACCACTACTATGTTTGGTGGTCAGGGGATGCTTACTGATGAAGCAACCTATTTTCAAACCTCAGTAGCTTAACGCAATAAAAGCTTATTTCTCATGTCACAGTTCAGTCAGCTCAGTGTGGGGGTGAAGGGTATGGGGTGTCTCTGCTCCACACAGCTCTCCGGGGATGAGGCTCCTTCCTTCTAGTGCAGGAGTTCTTAACCTAGAGTCCACAGACCTTTAAAGGAGTGTGCATAATTCAGAGGGTCTGTGAACAAGGGTGAAGGGAAAAGTGTATCCTTATTGTCACTAACCTCTTAACTCTAACTCAACATTTCCTACAATTATGACTGAAGGTGTCAAACCATAATAATATTAGTACGACCTCTGACATTAACACCAATAGAAATCATACTATTTCATGTCACACCACAATTTTAGTAGATATCGTAAAATATCATTTATGCTTAATGCTTAATTCTACTTTGAAATTATGATAGCTGGAGACCCACTTCAAGGTCTCATTATATCATCTGTTAGGGAATACCATGCCACCATATTACAAAATATTTCTCCTAATTTCATAACCTTATTTTAGCACATCTGCTTTTCTTTGTGCTTCTACACATTTTACTTTAAACAGTAAGAAACACTAATCTGAGAAGAAGTCCTTAGGTTTCATCTGACTCTGAAAAGGTCCATGGCAAATAAGAGAGTAAGAACCCCCAATCTAGTGGTTCTGTGCTCCCCGAAATCCATGGGTGTCTTTTCCATCTGGTCACCAGAGTGAACTGGTGTTGGCACTGGGAAGTAGTTTAGGGGTGAGAATTAGAACAATGGTGTCACGTCTGCCCACATTCTATTGGCCCTGATTCAATCACATGACCTCACTTGGCTGCAGGGGTGTCTGGGTAGCCAATTCTAGCTGTGTGCCCAAGAGGAAAAGGAAATAGGGCATGGTGAATGCATATAAGGAACTGTTACCATACCCAAGGGCACAATCAGCAAAGAGGTGGCATCCCAAAGACAAGGGACTCCCTGGAGAAAACTCATGTCCTGTCAAATTTACTCCAGGAAGCATACGCAAAATAGTACCATAATAGGGACCAGCAGTTGGCATAAGGCTATGTCGTTGGACTCCCATGTAGTCAACCATGGTTCAAGTCCCGGACCCAGTGGCTTAAACTCACGTTGGGCATGTGTGCATGCGTGCATGCCCAAGATCCCGAGAGGAGAATGGAGGAGAAGGGATTGCAGCATGGCCATCCCCCCTGGGGGGTGATTTCTTGCTTTCTGTCTTCTGTCTCTCTCTGTCTTTCTGGAGAGCACATGCACCCTATAGCAACAATCTCTCCAAATAAATAGTACCATAATAGCTGCTATTAGCTGACTAATTACTCCCGTTGATGTTCTACTGACTGATCCCCTTCCATGATTTCCCTGATCTCCGTAATAACCTGTAGGGCAAGTACTATTACTGTTCCTTCTTTATGAATAAGCACACTGGGGTCTTGAGAAGTAAGCCCAAATCAGTGCTCTCAATCACTGTGCTGGGCTGTTTTACAAAAACACTGAGACCCTCGTTAAGAAGGCAGACCTGGTGGAGAGGATGACACAGCCAGACTCTGGAGTCGTATTCCAGTTTTGCTAAGCTGCTTTATTAACGGGGCACTTTTCTACTAAAGCTCTCTATGCATCTGTAAGATGGAAATTAATAATAGTACCCAACTCTTCAGATTAAATGAGAGAAATACTTAGAATAGCTCCTGGCACCCAGTAAGTGTTCAGTGAATATTTGCCACTGTCATTACAGCCTAAGTGACACTGTGAGCAAATTCAAGAAGATGATCTGAAACAGTCCAATAGAGCTCTGTTCTCAAGAAGGATGCAGCAAAATGTCTGAGGTCCCCAACCTCCCTAGCCTCAGGGAGTGTCCTGCATTACAATCAAGAGGATAGGAAGCTGTTATTTTTCTAATGAAGGAAAAGAAAAGATACATTGGGACAACAAAAAGAATATTTGGTGCATTACTTTTCATTTTAATGAAACTTTCTCTCCCCTGTACAGAACTCCATGAAGGTGATGTTCAAATGCCTCTGGAAAAACTGTGGGAAAGTGCTGAGCACTGCAGCAGGGATCCAGAAACACATCCGGACCATTCACCTGGGGTAAGACAGCCCTTCCTGCGGAGTTCAACACAGTCTCCTCCAGTTCAGTCTCAGCCACATGCACATGGAAGTTACACTCCACCCTGTGCCTTCAAAGTACTGGACACCAGGCTGGCTTGGTCTTCCTCATCTCTAGGGAGATGACCACTACAGACAGTGTAAGCCAGTGTGGCACAGTGGAAAGCATGAGGATTTATCACTGGGAAGCCTCCCCTGAGTCACGTAAGCAAGTCACTGCTCAGAGCCCCAGTTCTCTCTGAAAATGAGCAGTGTCAGCTCTGCAGGGTCTGTGTGAGGGTCAAAGATAACATGTGTGTGAGAGAGACATGTAACGTACTAAACACTGGGGTAGAGGTTCCTGACCTGGGATCCGTGGTTGGACTTCAAGGGGTCCTTGAACCCTTGAACTTGTCTATAAAAGAATTGTGTGTTTAGTTTTCCAACAGATAGTGTGCGCGTGACTTTGAGCCTCAAAAGCACATAGGTCTATTAGGGGTATAAGACTCTGTACCCGTCACTGCACCGTGGCTGTCCCTGGGATGCCTGATGATCTGGCTCCATTTTTTTTTTTTTTACCATTCACTCTTTATTTGTAAAGTCTGCACTTTCCCCCATATTATATGACAACTTTTCTGAGAAAATATAAAATGAAGCTTTGGGAGCCACAAGTAGTAAAGTATCGACAGTGTGGGGGTTCATCAGTCTTGAGCTTTCACCCTGAGTCTTTCTTGCCCAGGGATCTAGAACTCAGCAGGGCCCTTGTAAAGCTGTGAGTCACAACTGGGGTTCCCATAGCAAGCACACGCACGACCAGGCCCTGGCATACTTGCACATGAGGGAGTGTGTAGAAATCAGTGCACCTTTACCCAGCAACAGATATTTAGGAAATGCATCATCTATAAAAAATGGTCTAAGCAAGAAAGCAAAAATGGATTCTCAGGTGATTTCGCTTATCTGTGAGGGTCAGCTATGTCAGTGACTGTGGCGAGAAGAGGAATCTGGCTCCCTGACTTTCAGGCTGTGTTTGGGGACTCAGCAGAACCTTCCAGATTACAGCCACATGCTGGACTTCTGCTCCCCTAGCCAGAGGGGCTGGCTTCATGTCCAAGAAATACCACATTGAAACAGTGCAGACAGGAGCCCTAACCCCTGTCCCTTGCCGCAGGGTAGGGGACCCTGCAGTATCTCCCCTCAAATCTCAGGGTAGTGCACAGAGTAGCAGCTCAGAAATACTAAAAGTGTAGAAAGAGCTTACCGAAGCTGTAACCAGGAGGTAGGTCATTGTTTAAAAGTACATCAGCCCAGGCACCAGCAGATGGTGGAATGATTACATTGCTGGACTCGCATGTAGCTGACCACAGTTCAAATCCTGGACCCAGCAGCTTAAACTCACATTGGGCATGTGTGCATGCAAGCCCAAAATCCCAAGAGGAGAATGGAGGAGAAAGGCTTGCAGTGAGGCCATCCCTCCTGGGAGGGGGGTTGATTTCTCATTTTATGTCTCTCTCTGTTTCTCTGGTGAATGTACACACCCTATAGCAAAAATCTCTCCATTTAAAAAGAAAAAAATGTACATTACCAAAAAAATTGAATCCCATTCAGCACCACTCAGAAGCACATGCCATAAATGTGTATATGTTACATTACCAAAAAAATTGAATCCCATTCAGCCCCACTCAGAAGCACATGCCATAAATGTGTGTATGTATATGTCTGTATTATATGTGTTTGTGTGTGTATATGTGTGTGTGTGTGTGTATACATATATGTTGTTGGAAAAGTCATGATGTATTTTTCTATGCAAAAATGCATAGTGAGGGGAACCAGCAGTTAGCATAATGGCTATGTCGCTGGATTCCCACGTAGTCGACCGCGGTTCGCATCCCAGACCTGGTGGCTTAAAACTCACGCCGGGCGCGTGTGCGTGCGTGCCCAAGATCCCAAGAGGAGAAGGGATTGTGGCATGACCATCCCCCCTAGGGTGATTTCTCGCTTTCTGTCTTTAATGTCTCTCTCTTTCTGTCTGGTGAGTGCACGCTCCCTGGAGCAAAAATCTCTCCAAAAAAAAAAAAAAAAAAA
>NW_006206301.1:1684871-1697951 GCF_000334495.1 Tupaia belangeri chinensis | reverse complement strand
ACTTTCAGGCTGTGTTTGGGGACTCAGCAGAACCTTCCAGATTACAGCCACATGCTGGACTTCTGCTCCCCTAGCCAGAGGGGCTGGCTTCATGTCCAAGAAATACCACATTGAAACAGTGCAGACAAGAGCCCTAACCCCTGTCCCTTGCCGCAGGGTAGGGGACCCTGCAGTATCTCCCCTCAAATCTCAGGGTAGTGCACAGAGTAGCAGCTCAGAAATACTAAAAGTGTAGAAAGAGCTTACCGAAGCTGTAACCAGGAGGTAGGTCATTGTTTAAAAGTACATCAGCCCAGGCACCAGCAGATGGTGGAATGATTACATTGCTGGACTCGCATGTAGCTGACCACAGTTCAAATCCTGGACCCAGCAGCTTAAACTCACATTGGGCATGTGTGCATGCAAGCCCAAAATCCCAAGAGGAGAATGGAGGAGAAAGGCTTGCAGTGAGGCCATCCCTCCTGGGAGGGGGGTTGATTTCTCATTTTATGTCTCTCTCTGTTTCTCTGGTGAATGTACACACCCTATAGCAAAAATCTCTCCATTTAAAAAGAAAAAAATGTACATTACCAAAAAAATTGAATCCCATTCAGCACCACTCAGAAGCACATGCCATAAATGTGTATATGTATATGTCTGTATTATATGTGTGTGTGTGTGTGTATACATATATGTTGTTGGAAAAGTCATGATGTATTTTTCTATGCAAAAATGCATAGTGAGGGGAACCAGCAGTTAGCATAATGGCTATGTCGCTGGATTCCCACGTAGTCGACCGCGGTTCGCATCCCAGACCTGGTGGCTTAAAACTCACGCCGGGCGCGTGTGCGTGCGTGCCCAAGATCCCAAGAGGAGAAGGGATTGTGGCATGACCATCCCCCCTAGGGTGATTTCTCGCTTTCTGTCTTTAATGTCTCTCTCTTTCTGTCTGGTGAGTGCACGCTCCCTGGAGCAAAAATCTCTCCAAAAAAAAAAAAAAAAATCCATAGCGAGTCCTCAAGGCCAGTGTGCGTTTACAAAGCTTGGGACCTGAGCTATCTCATGGCCTGGGAGAAGGAACTCACCTTTGCCTAATTGATAAGGTCAGTGTCGTGGCCATGAGATGATAGGACATTTTAAGGAGTGTTGGCTCTTAGAGAGGGTACATCTCAGAGTCCAGAGAAAGATTTGTCTTGCATTTGAGGGAGCTGCAGTGCACAGCAGGCCCATACAAAACGTACACCACTTTCTCACCCAGCTGTACTGATACTGGACTCATATGGGAGGCCTGGGTTTGGGTCTGAGGTTGAACTGAACACACCAAGTATGTGATCTTGGATGGCTGGGAGGAAGATTGTGGCATGGCAAGACCCTGTCAAGGTTACCTGTATGTCTCTTTCTCTCAAAAAATAAATAAAATTCAAAAGAAAACTACACCATTTTTCTCTTAACTCTCATTCCTTCACTGTACACCAGGAGCTGACCCTGATTTTTCCCCACATAGGATGTCTCCTCCCTCCAGGGCCTCCGTGTCTACCAGGAGAGCTTGCAGTAGAGCTAGGCGGCAGCAGCAACCCAGCCTGTCCTTGACTGGAAAAGAAGTGGGGACAAGAATAGAACAGGCGCTCCATCCCTGTCCCCTCTCTGGGATCTTCAGTGGAATGCTGGTCAGAAAGCCAAGCCAGGCCAGGCCTGATATGGTATAAAGACACCTCCCCAGATACCACAGCCAGAGAGCTCCAGGGACATGGAACTTGGCTGGGAGAAGCCACTGACTGGACCAAACAGGAAGGCCTTGGGAGGAGTGGAGGAAGTTTTATCCCAAGTTCCATGTAGGGACCCGTAGTGGTTGAAGTTTGTTCTGAGTCTGGTCTGCTGCTGCCGCTAGGGGTGTGTCCATGAAATGACGGGATCCCTGGAACCAGGTTCCCCAGCCCCAGAGGCTCAGGCCAGGGGTGATCCATGGCCTGTTGGGGGCCAGGTGCAGACCAGTGCCAGTCCACTAGTCCACCAGAGGTAGCTGGATGGCGGGCTAGAGAAGCTTAGTCAGCATGTGCTGCTGCTCCTCATAGCTTGCATTGCCGACTGGGCTTCACCCCTAGCGGATGAGCAGAGATACTGGATTCTCAGGAGAGCCTGAACCCTATTGTACATAGCAATGCGGAAGTGCTGGAGGTGGGTGCGCGTGGGTCATCCTGGGACCAGCACCCTCTACCCGTCCACTCCCAGTCTGAGGAGGGATGGTCTTCCCCAAGGTCTCTGGTGACTGCTCCCTGTGGTCTCTGCTTAGCCATTCAGGGAACTAGGGTGCTAGATATGCACCACCTCTCCAGAAATTAACAAATCTCATCAATGTCTTCTGTGCTATGAACCCTTATTTTATTAAAAGTTTTCAACAGGAATATACAGTTTTCCATGCTTCAGGGAGAACTTGGAGGGCACTCAAGAAGATGCTTTTCCTGGTGATAGTAAAAATCGAGAACTCTAACATAGTCCTTTCTTTTATTTCATAAGTACCTACATGGCATTTTTTTTATATGTTGGGTATACTTCTGAGCACTGTATATTTATTCACTTTGTCCTCATAACAGTTAGATACAGGGTAAGCAGCCCTAATCCGGAAATCCAAAATCTAAACATTTTTGAGCACTGGTATGAATCCACCAGTGGAAAAATCTGATCTGACATGGGTTGCGGTCACAACCATGTGACACGACAACGTTGTATAAAATTGCTTTTAAGCTATGTGTATAAGGTGTATGAGGGACTTCAAAAAGTTTATTGAAAATGTAATTATGAGTTTATTTGAAATTAAGAAAATGAAATTCATACAAGAAATTTGAAATTCATAATTTTTTTCATAATGTGCATTTTTCATGAGCTTTTGAAGGTCCCTCATCTATGATACATAAATGAATTTCATGTTTAGACTTGAGTCTCATCCCCCAAATATCTCTTTATTTATATATGTATATATATGTGTGTATATATATATTGTGTGTGTGTGTGTATATATATAGTAATGGCTATGTCGCTGGACTCCCACGTAGTCGACCGCGGTTCGCGTCCTGGACCCGGTGGCTTAAAACTCATGCCGGGCGCGTGTGTATGCGTGCCCAAGATCCCAAGAGGAGAATGGAGGAGAAGGGATTGCAGCATGACCATCTCCCCTGGGGGGTGATTTCTCGCTTTCTGTCTCTATGTCTCTCTCTGTCTGTCTGGTGAGCACACGTGCCCTATAGCAAAAATCGCTCCAAAAAAAAAAAAAATACTTGTTCCAAACAATTTAGGTAGGGATATTCAATGCATTTATAAAACAGGGATAATTATAGTATATAATTTTAGTATCTTCACTTTATAAATGAAGAAACCAAGGCACAGACACTATGCAGAGGCACAAAAAATCACAGCACAGGTAGAATGTCCAAGTCAGGATTTGAACATAAGGACTCTGACCCCACAAGCTGTGCACTTGGTCATTATGCCACAACAACCTCAGCTTCGTTCAGTCATTCAACATTTAATAAGTACCTGTGTGTAACACATGCACTGGTAAGAGTGGAGTGACATGAAGATGAGTAAGACATAGCAACAAAGAGAGGTTTTAAAAATTTACAGAAACGTAGCAAGTAATTAAAGGAATGAACACACTTCAAAGGGAGCACAGAAAACTAGCAGTTAGGAGTGAAGTCCCAGCCCCTAACCAAAATCCAGCCACAATTTGACTTTGTGTTTCCACCAATATCACCATCACCCAGCGGGTCTCAACACTCCTCTGGAGTATTGACAGAGACAGCCTCCTCAATGTGTGTGTGTATGTGCATGTGTGTGTGTGTGTGTGTGTGTGTGTTGGGTCTGTGTGTGAGATGTGCTCTTGCCTTTTTGTCCTCCATTTCCCAGACAACAACCAGAGTGACCTTTAACAAATAATCTGCACCAGCTGTGGTGATGCAGAGTCACACAGTGTTCCGCAGTGCTGAAATCGAGTGGGAAGCTCCCAGGTTTGCATCCCAGGGTCTCCCTGTGCACGTCAGGCACACCTTTATGCCCGTGTTCCTGGCCGGCTGGGGGTGCTGTTGGGAGTGGCTGGCTTCCTGTCTGTCTCTCATGGAAAAATAAATAAAAGTTAGATTTCTCAAAACTCCCAGTGGCTTCTTTCATATTCAGAATAAAAACCAAAGCCATTACTCCAGGCTGCAAAACACTCTGATCTAGCCCCTGCTTTGTCCCCACCATTTTCTCATCACCCCGTCATGTCCTGAGTCTGTCTGCCCTTCTTGGGGACCAGCAGGCTGCCCGCCTAAGGGTTTTGTGTTGCTGTTCCCTGATGTGTTCCTCCCATGGGTTCTGGCATGGTCTCTTTCACTTCATCCTATAGGTCTCTGTGCAGATGTCACCTCATGGAGGCTTCCTCTGAATGCTATATTTACAATAGTGCCCCCTGTCACCTACCCTCCTTAAACACTGTTAGGCGCCTTAATTTTTCTTTCTAGGACTTAGCAACACCTGATATATTAAATATGTTTCTTTCTTGGTTTCTTGTCTGCCTCTCCCACTAGGCTGTATCATCAGGACAGAGTCTATCTGTGTTTGTTCACTGTGATACCTGGGGACTCTAGAATAGTGGCTGGACATAATAGATGCTCAATAAATTTCTGTTGAATAATTGATTGAGTGAATGAATCATTGAATGAATGAACGAATTGTTCTAAGAGATAAGGAAGGCTTCCCTGGAAGTGGAGACTTGAGTTGAGTGTTGCAGAATGAACACAAGAGAGAGGGAAAGCATTCCGGACAGAGAGACTAGCATGTGCCAGATTTCGAGGCAAGAAAACAGGTTGACTTAGCACAACTGCTTTGCTCCCTTTTGCATTAGGCGTGTTGGAGACTCTGACTACAGTGACGGAGAAGAGGACTTTTACTACACGGAGATAAAGCTCCACACAGACTCAGTGGCAGACGGACTGAGCAACCTGGCCCCGGTTTCGCCTTCCCAGTCCCTGGCCTCACCTCCGACGTTCCCGATCCCAGAGTCAAGCCGAACAGAAACTCCTTGTGCCAAAACTGAGACAAAACTGATGACGCCCTTGAGCCGCTCAGCTCCCACCACCCTCTACCTCGTGCACACTGACCACGCTTACCAGGTGACTTACAAGGGGCCGAGAGAGTAATCACTTTGACCCTGACCAAAAGCAGTAGCCATCTGGCCTATGAGTAAAAGAAAACTCAGTGGAAAAACAGCATCACACACTGCAGCCCAAGAGCTGCGTTTGTTTTTCTTTTCTCTTTTCCAGTCAAGATCTTACCCAGCTGGGATCCTGGGGTTATTTTCAGACTGCAGTGTCGACTGCAGTTCCCATCGTTCAAGGGTTGTTAGGATCATTAAAATCCTAGCATTGTACAGCCCCCAACATGGTCCCTGGCAGAAGTATCTGTTAAGCAAAAAATAAAATTAACAAAAAACGTGAGCTTGGGAAAACTTTGGTACAAAGACAGAATCACCCTGTACCTCAAATCTGGGACTCATGCCCTGCCTTCTCCAAGAGTAATTGAGCCCCTCTGACTCAGGGTTTTTAACATGTCCCAAATTGACGGTGTTAGCATCACGTGAGAACCAGTTAGAAATGTACATTTTTGGTACCCAAGAACTACTGGCTCAGAAACAGGGAGCAGCCCAGCATGTTGGGTTGTAAGAGGCCCTCCAGGGAATTTTGATTTATGTTAAAGTCTGACAGACCTTAGAGATAAATCTTCAAATTTGGGACATGTTGAAACTCCTTTTCTCTCCAGAAATTACTAACTCAACATCACTTAGATGTTGCTTTGTTTTAATAAAAAAAAATAAAAAATAAAAAATAAAAACGCAAAGTTTAAGAAAACTTTTTTTTTATAATTCTCAATGCCCTAATACAACCTTTTAAAATATTTACATATTTATAATTGTGTTCACCCACTCATCTGATAAAAAACATCCCATTTAATTCCAATTAAAAGGAAAGACCAAAGGGTTTTAATCATTTTCTTATGTATCTACTATTTAGTCTATCTAATTGTTTCCCTATCATAAATAGCTCCCTTGTGAACATCTTTGTGCTTGTAGGGTTGTTTTTTTTTTCCCTTTAAATTCTCAGAAGAATAATTATTGAGTCAGAGGATATAATATTACAAACAATTCATTCCTCTGGCTATATAATTCCAAAATATATTCTAATAGTACCAGTGGCAAAACCACCGTCACTACCAAGTACATTGGTAATTACAACTTACAAATAAACCTACAGAGGAAGACTGCAGCTACTTATTTGCAGGCTTAAACTCAAGGATAATGAAGTAGAGTTAGTGATTCAATTGGTTGTTACAATCAGTTTTATTCCTGACTCTTGTTATGTTGGCCAAAAAGAATAAGCCATTCATTTATTATTATTTGTCAGTGTTGCATTTAGGTCAGAAATCAGGAGCTTGAACCAGCTTAATCAAGTCATTTTACTCATCTATACAATGAGAGAGATACAACACACTCTGATCTGGGAGGTCCTTCCCAAAGCATAGATTCATAATACTGGGACCTTTCCATTTATAGATCTTATGAATATTCTGCATAGAAAATATTAGCAATATAGCAAAGAAAGAAAATGCATCCTTAGTTCTAATAACCAAAGAGCACTTTGGTTAATATTTTTGCATGTCCTTCAAAACTGTGTTCTCTGTGTCTCTGTATGCACATTTCTTTAAAATAGAAATATATTTTGGTAATATTTTTACTGTGCTCTTTTTCCTACTTAATATATCACAAATATTTTCTCATCCCAATGAGGCTTCTTCAACAATAGCATTTTAGTGGCTCTGTGGGTATATCGTGAGTCATTTACCTATTTCCCTATTAGTAGTGGATATTTGTGTCATTTCCAGGATTTTTTCAGAAAGTACATGGTTCTGTAATGAACATCTTTATATTCATTTTTGTAGAATGAATTCTTAGAGGTGGAAATAGCTAATATACAGGATGCTAAGAATTTCAATACATATTGCCAAATTACTCTCCCAAAGCGTTGTAACAAATGAACACACCCACCATCCTTGTGTAAAATCTTTATCTGAACTTGGTAGTGAGGAATTCTTTCTCACAGCTGTCTTCAAATAACTACGTGTATATATAATGAAATTTCTTTTCAGAAATTGACAATCAAAAACCATCTTCTGGGACCAGTAGTTAGTGTAATGGCTATGTCGCTGAACTCCCATGTAGTTGACCGCGGTTCAAGTCCTGGACCCGGTGGCTTAAACTCACGCCAGGTGTGTGTATGTGCATGCCCGAGATCCTGAGAGGAAAATGAAGGAGAAGGGATTGCGACGTGGCCATCCCCCCGGGGGATGATCTCTCACTTTCTATCTCCTCTCCCTCTGTCTCTCTGATGAGTGCACACATCCTGTAGCAAAAACCTCTCCCCCCAAAAAAATCTTCTTTTATGAAATCACCACCAAAAAAGATACCTGCATTTGCATGTTCATTGCAGCATTAGTCATAATAGTCAATATATGAGACAAGCTAGCTATCCATCAGAGAACAAATAGATAAAGAAAATGTGTTATTCCTGTATACATGCACACACACACACACACACACACAATGGAATATTATTCAGCCTTTAAAAAAGGAATCCTAGGGCCAGCCAGGTCACTTGGTGGTTAAGGCAGGATCTCACATGGCCAACTGTCTGGATTGAGTCCTGAACCCAGCAGCTTGAAAAACATGCCAGGTGCATGTGCATATGTACCCAAAATCTTGAGAGGAGAGTAGAGGAGAAGGGATTGTGGCATGGCCATCCCTCCTGGAAGGTGACTTCTCACTTTCTCTCTTACTCTCTCCCTCTCTGGCAAGTGTATGTGCCCTGTAGCAAAAGTAAAACAAATAAATAAGGAGGTCATTCCATTTTCCAAATCATGAATGGACCTTGAGTACATTATACTAAGTGATATAAGCCAGACACTAAAAACACATGTTTGTGTGATCTCACTTATATGTGGAATTTTAAGAAAGCGTTCAAGTACACGAAGATAGTGAAAGAGCAAAAAAAGTGAGCAAATGGAGAGCTGTAAGCCAGGGATACAACACAGCAAATATACAGGATGAACAAGTCTAGCAAGCCAATATACAACATGAGTTGTACACTGACAATCAAAAACTATCTTCTTGGGAACCAGCGGTTAGCGTACTGGCTATGTCGCTGGACTCCCACGTAGTCGACCGCGGTTCGCATCCCGGACCCGGTGGCTTAAAACCCACGCCGGGCGCGTGTGCATGCATGCCCAAGATCCCGAGAGGAGAGTGCATGCAGGCCCAAGATCCCGAGAGGAGAATGGAGGAGAAGGGATTGCAGCATGGCCATCCCCTCTGGGGGGTGATTTCTCGCTTTCTGCTCTGTCTGTCTGGTGAGCGCACGCGCCCTATAGTGAAAAACCTCTCAAAAAAAAAAAAAAAATCACCACCAAAAAAGATACTGAAGTTCCTAAAACCATACTGGGATTTGTATTAAATAAGTAGATTTTAGTTGCTGTTGTCATCAAATTTGTAAAAAATCGCTATGTAAGACAATAGATATGGTCGCCTGCTTCGCTTTAGAAATCGTCTCACCATCTATATGTGTCTCATAACGTCATGTTATAAACCACAAAAATAAACCATTTTTTGGTTTTTGCTTTTTTTAAAAAAAAAAAATTTTTTTTTTTTTTCCTATAGGAGGTGTGTGTTTGTTGGAGGGACAGAAAGACAGAAAGTGAGAAATCACCCCCCAGGGGGGATGGCCATGCCTCAATCCCTTCTCCATTCTCCTCTCAGGATCTTGGGCACGCACACACAAGTGCCCAGCCCGAGTTTCAAGCTGCTGGTCCGGGGCTCAAACCACAGTCTACTACATGGGAGCCCAGTGACCTAACCATTACACTACCTGCTGATCTGAAACCGTTAAATTTTTTAAAGACTTTTATACCTTATATAGGTTACATAGGTACAAGAGGACTTGAAAAAGTTTATGGAAAAAGTAGAATTAAAGTACAAGTTTATTTTGGTACCAAAAAAGTTGAAATTTGTGCATAGTTCTGTCGTAATATGTATTTTCCACGAACTTTCACCCTCATATACATAAAAAGTACATTTGTAGCTGCTCTCCTTGATCCTGTTCATCTCCTCCTCATAATTAGTCTCTGGTATTAATATAGCTGAGACCATTTCTGGGGCCCTACTTTGCCAATGAATGCTTGAGGCTCTGAGGAAAAATGTCCTTTCATGACAACGTTCCCTGGTTTCTATTTAACAGGCCACGCCCCCTGTGAGCATTCCAGGATCAGCCAGGTTCACCCCCAATGGCAGCAGCTTCAGCATTTCCTGGCAGTCTCCTCCAGTCACATTCACGGGCATTCCAGTAAGTAGAAAAAGAAAAAGCCAGCAATCTGCTCAAAGCCAAACATAAATTTAGAGACAAAGTATAGAAACATACAAGAAAATGACCCAAGTCAGAATGTCACACGCACTGTACTTATTAAGTGATATTTGTAAACTCATCATCAAGGTATCTTGTGGTCCTCACAGTCCCAACTTCTCTGTGCAAAGATGTTTTGACTGGTAGTTGAGAAAACTTGAAGAGAGGGCCCTTTCCATAGCTCAGTGGTAACACCCTGTCCAAAAGAGGCTGGATCGCACATGGCAACTGAAGTTCAAATCCCCGGCCTAGTCTGCCTGAAAAACAAGCCAGGCATGCACCTGAGGGCCCAGAATCTGACCGGCTGGAGGACTGGAGGAGGGGATTGTGGAGTAACTGGACCTTGTAGAGCATCTCTCCCTTCTTTTCTCCCTCTCTCTCCCTGTCTCTGTCTCTCTCCCATGCATGCACACATGTTCTATGATGGATGAGGGAAAACAGTGCAGATGAAAAAGAAAAAAAACTAAAAGAGAATTTCAGCATGTTGGAAATACATCAAGATTTTTTGTGTTGATGGTATATTATGTTTCCAAAAGACTATATAATTAATAACTGATCTCAGGTGCATGGAAAAGATGGTGTTGATCATTATAAGTACTTTTATAAAATGTATTACTTTGAAATTATTATTTAGGTATGTCATTTTGAAAATTCAAAAAAGGGGGTAAATGGGAGTCATTCTTTCCAAGCCTAAATAACTCATGTTGATGGATAATTTGAAAATAAATGAGTACTGAAATACGCAGACAGATTTAAGTAGTGCATAAGTATTGACTTAACATATTAAATGATTGCTGATGAATCACCATGAATTAACTTGATTCCTAACCATTCAACTAAAATAGATTGAGTCTCTTGTAGCTTAACCCGGAATACCTCAGACCTGTATGCTGTCAATACTCAAGGTGTAGTATAACTCCTGATAAGCTTCAAAGAGTGGCTCGTGATAAAAGATATTAACCTTTTTTCTCTTCTCCATCCTTCTCCCCAAAGACTTCACAAAAGCTTCTTAGTTAACTGCTGGCAACTCCTGGAGGTTTCCAGCAAAGCCTAACGCCTCCTGGGGAGCTGATAGAAATGAAAGTGGCTGAATGAATTATGCTGTTCTTTATCGATGAATATTTATTAAATTTCACAGAGAACTAGCCAACAATAAAAAGCATCCTGCTGGCAGCAATTCAGGAAATGGTGGCTTCCAGAAAATACTCCGGAATGTGGTTTTTAAACAATACCATAGATCTGGAGTAATTATGAAAGTTGCCTGCTTCACTGAATAGTGGTAACTGCCAGTAGCTCTGTGACCTTGTTAGTCCGTAGCAGAAGAGAGCGGCTTAGACGTGTGCTCCTGGAAAACACCAATTCACTGATGCAGGTGTCAGAGGTTAATAATCTGTCCTTTCGGGGTCTTTTTCTCTTTGGAAGACATAAAAAGACCCAGAGTGGCTCTCAATGTCATGTATGAGATGACCTCCCCACATTAACCTAGAATGGCAGCTACAGTTACACAACAATACGGGCTTGCTAGCTGAGGCCTATACATTCCTTCCTTTGGGGAAGAATTTTCAAGAGTATACACCATATTGCTCTCCTGGTGGAAGTATAGTGTGTAGATGGAACAGCCAATTCAAACCTCTTTTCAAATTACTTTTATAACCAGCCAAACTAGAAACGTTTCCCCCTTTGCTTTCTTAATTAAAGTATGTTCTTCTGAAGTACAGAGAAGTCACTCTGAGTGGTTTCTTAGTAGCTAATACCTAAATGTCTTACACAGGAAGACACTGGCCATGATACCTTACACCGTATGGTTGCCCACAATGAAATCCTAAATTTCTTCTATGACACCATTTGTCTCTACCCCCATATCAGTGCCCTTACAGTTTTACAGTCCCTCATTCTACTAGGTGTTTGTTACCAGGGACATTCTAGACAAGGGCAGCTAGGTTAGGTAGGTATTTCACTAAAATCTCATGTCAGCTTCTGATTGACTCTTTCACTAGAGAACTCCCAATCTATCTGGTTGCGTAATCTGCTTCGGCAAAGACTAGAGGGTTCCAGCAGTCACGCTTGCCATTTTAATTCAAAGATAAAGATAAGGAAACGGGATGGTATTTTTAAAGAGTTTCCTTTTACTTTAGAAAGACAAAAATGCTAGAACTAAGAGTGTTTTTTGTGTACTAAATTCTTCATCAATGCCTTCAAAAAAAAAAGTGGGTACTTGCTGTCTCTTTCCTCCTGGTAGGCTGACTCTCATAGCCTGTACACCTTACAGACAGACGAAGGACTGCCCCACGTCCACTGGGCGCCAGAGCTGTCCCTGACTTCTCTAGGAGTGCTAGTGGAGCCCCTAGAAGACAGGGAGCCAGGATCCCCAATGGTGGCACAGCAGTAAAACATGATACTCTCCGAGGTGACCGCTTGGGAAGGTTCTGGATCACTCCTGAGTACAGGGGCTTCACACACACCCATAACTCAGGGCTGGTTAAGGCTGGGAATGTATTGGGATATCAGGACACCACTAGGGTGTCTGTCTGTCTATCTCTTTCTGTATTTCCTATTTATGGAAGAAATAAATTTTTAAAAAAGAAAAAGAATTGGGATCAGCAGATGACGTAATTGTTATGTTGCTGGACTCCAACATAGTCAACTGCAGTTTGAGTCCCGGACCCAGAGGCTTAAAACTCATGCCAGGCACATGTGCAGGTGTGCCCAAAATCCCAAGAGGAAAGTGTAGAAGAAAGGATTGTGGTGTGGCCATCCCCTCCTTAGGGGTGACTTCTCGCTTTCTATCTTTCTGTCTCTCCAGCAAGCACATGTGCCCTATAGAAAAAAAAAATCTCTAAAAAAAAAAAAAGAAAGAAAGAAAAAACAGGTAGAATCTAAGAACTTCTGTTCACTAATGGTGTAGTAAGGTTTTCAGACAGAAGCTCTAGAAGATTTAAAACATAGTTAGTATTTAACAATGGCTTCAACTGTATTCAAACTGAAGAACAGAGCAATTCCCATTTATAAAATGCCTTAAAAAATAAAAAATAATTAAAAAATAAAAACCTTTCTGTACTTCAGAACAAATACCCCAAGGTTATTAACCTCGTTTCAGGTTTACTTTTCTCCTACGCCTCTGAAACCTGGCATTGAAGAGATGTTTTTGTACACTTCCTAATGGGGGGGACAGCCCCTTCTGAGTAATCCCAAGGTTTGCGAGAGTTTATTTATTCCTTTGTCTATGCTAGATTTCTTGAACGTTGGACTTTAACAAGTTCCCTGGGTAAGACTTCTTCCCAGAGGTGTACAGCCAAGGTTGAAGTGCATATTTACAAATGTAACTGGACGTGGTCTTTTCTAGCCGAAGGCTGTGGGGAGGTGGGAGGAAGGAGACCCTCATTCGTGACAACTTTCTTTGACCTGGTTTTCTCCAATGACCTGCCTTTTCTTCTCACTATCTCCATTTCTTTCTCTGTCTATTCATGGCAGAAAGTTAAGAACTCTTTGCTCCTTTTTCAGTCAGAGCAGGTCGCTATAACGGAAGGCCATCGACTTGGTGGCTTAAACAACAGGAATTTCTTTTCTCACAAGTCTGGAAGCTGGAAGTCCAAGTTCAAGGCATCAGCCAATTCAGGTCCTGCTG
>NW_006206301.1:1675101-1684840 GCF_000334495.1 Tupaia belangeri chinensis | reverse complement strand
TTCCGGCTGTGGATGGCTGCCTTTTCACTGTGTCTCACATGGCCTTTCCTCTGTTTGTGTATAATAGTGGGAGAGAGAGACAGAGACAGAGAGCGAGAGAGAGAGAGAGGAGGAGGCTGGCAAATCTGCCTGCCTCCAGGTGTCTCGTCTTCTAAAAACACTAATCCTGTTGGATCAGGGCCCCACTCTCATCAACCATTGAACCTTAATCACTTTCTTTTTTTTTTAATTTAAATTTATTTACTTATATTCATTTACTATACCTCATAATAGCATACAAAATGAGATTTTTCCATCCAGAATAGACTGTATATTGGCTCAATCAAGCTTAATCACTTTCTTCAAGGCCTTATGTCCAAGTACAGTCACACTGAGCTTCTCTCCCCACTAGAAAATAAACTCCCTGAGGACAGAGGCTTTGTTTTGCTCACTGCTGTATCCTCAGACTCTAGAGCAGAGCCTGGTACATAGTAAGCACTTAATACGTATCTGCTGAATGAGGAGCCTCTGATAACCTCATATCACCCCATGCAAAAGGCTGTGGCAACATGGCAACATCTAGAGCCTTCCACATTATCCCCAGCTGTTGGAAGTAGGTGGTAGATAATAATAGGTAGTACGTCAACTTAGTAGCTTACTAACTTAGTACTTTAGTCTTACCAGCTAAACTTCTCTGGTTCTCTGAATAAATGAGTAGTATTCCCGGGATTCTCCAAGTTGTATGGTAGTTCTTAAGTGCTTATTTTGACTGTCCTATTAACTGAAACAACAACGATGAACATGCAGCTCTCCTGCACATCCATCTGCATACTGTAGATCACCCTGGATGGCTCAGGCAGTCGGCTTGTTACTGTGTGTCCTGTACAGAATTAGACAGGTTATGGGGCAGGAGTAGGGACCTTCTGCTCTTGGAAGGATCTACATATCTATGCACATAGAAATGCATATACCAAACTCCAAAGCTTTTATTAAAAAAAAAAAAAAAAGTTGTATGTTACTCCTATCTTCTGTCCTCATCCCACCAGATGTCTCATAAAGACCAATGGTACAGAATAATTCGGGCTCATGGCAACAGTGGGTTAAGATGTTAGGTTTTTATTTATGAGTATAATTTTTTTGGGGGGGGGTGGAGAGGTTTTTGCTACAGGACGCGTGCGCTCGCCAGACAGACAAAGATAGACAGAGAGACAGAAAGCGAGAAATCACCCCCCAGCGGGGATGGCCATGCCGCAATCCCTTCTCCTCCATTCTCCTCTCGGGATCTTGGGCACGCATGCACATGTGCCCAGCGTGAGTTTAAGCCACTGTGATCGACTACATGGGAGTCCAGCGACATAGCCATTTCGCTAACTGCTGGTCCCGTATTTATGAGTATAATTTTTAAATTGAATATCTTGGGAAATAACACTGATGTACATTTCTTTATGTTGAAAGAGAAGAGGAAGACTAGTACCTGTACCAAAGAACATTGGTTCTGTAAGTCTGAGGAATGCCCCCGTGACTGCTGATTGGCAGTGACATGTCTATGGTTTCTAGGTGACTCCTTTTTTTGTTTGTTTTAAGTTTATTTACTTACTTCACCAATGACAGAGACTCCAGCAGAGTCCCCACAGCACAGTCCACCCCCAGCCTCCACCAGTCAGAGTCACGAGAACCACATGCACGTGCACGCCTGGTGTGTACAGGGAGACCGGGGGTTGTGAACCCGAGACCTTCCCAGACGGCCTCAGCATTGCCGAACACTGTGTTCCTGCTGCACCATCATGGCTGGTCAAAGTCATTGAGTTTTAATTTATTAAACACTTGCTTCTCTGTACATAGCAATACTGTTTAATTTCTTAAAATATTATTTCTCTTCTGTTATAAAAATTGGGTTTTGGGAGCTTCTGAGAATTCCAGGAGTGGGGAAGATATTTATTGTTATAGGAGTAGGTGATGCAAAGAACCCAAGTGAGTATTCCAAGAGGATCGAGGACAAGAGGGGCCTCCCATTTTTGTGACTGAGAGGAGGCATGTGACAGAGTGAACACACACTGGCGTCATGTAAAGCTGCAATCCAGCCCTGGCTCTGCCATGCTGGGTCCACGGCCTTGGGCAGGTTATTTAACCACTCTCTGCCTTGGTTTCCTTATCCATAAAATGGGAACAATAACAGTACTTATTGCATCGGGCAGTTGAGAAATTAAAACTGTCATAGGCATATCTGGCCCATGGGGCGTGCTCAGTAAAGATTACACAGATGGCATACATTCGCAATTTCTAAGATTCTTTGCTTCTTGCTTTTCATTCCTGTCTGGACTCCAAAGTCTGCCGTGGGGAGGTCTTATACAAGAATGCACTTATTTAGTGTCTGCGAGTGATCTAACAGCGCAAATAGAAGGCCTAGGCCCACCTCGTATCATTGTCACCATATAATCTTAGCTAAATTGTTTAACCATGCTAGGGGTTTTCATCTTCTAAAAGGTGAGGCTTGCTCTACTTTAACTGGCTTTACGGGGTTATATGAAATAGATGGGAATATACTTTAAGGTTTAAAATATAATTGCAGTGAAAATACATTATCGTAGCCAACTCAGAATGCATAGATATGAAGTCACAGATTTTTTAAACATTAATTATTTATGGGTCTTTTCTGTTTGAGGATGCACTTACATTCTGCCCTGAGAATCACCCCCATCTGTTTTAACATGTCTTCTCTGTAGCATTTTTTTTTAAATATTTTTTAATTTAATCCCATTTGTTATCATTATCTTTTAATTTGACCAGACAGAGACATACAGAGAGCGAGAAAGAAAAGGAAAATGAGAAGCAAGCCACCAGGTCTGGGACTTGAACCATGGTTAGCCATGTGGGGATCCAGTGTCATTACCATCACACTACCTGCCGGCCCTCTCTGTAGCATTTTATCTCCACCCACGATGTTCAGTTGCCTAGGTGACAAAGCTAAACACACCATGGATGGAGGACCTGCCCTGCCAACGTTGTTTTCCATGTGTTTTATCAGGTGTCACCAACACATCAGCAACCAGTGGGCCCAGGAGAGCAGAGACAACACGCTCACACAGTCCTGTCCTCCCCTCCAAGAGGGACGGTCAGCCTAAGGTATGGCCACTTGAAACAATGCATGTCTCATCTCAGGAGTGAACTGAAAAACAGAACAACAAAGAAAAACCAGAGACACCATAAAATTTATATACAGTTGACGAAACACCCCTTTTTTATTCCAGTTTTTTTTTTCCCATCTATCAGCTATTAAAGATTTGCTAATGGGGGGAGGGTGATAGTTTACAATAAGTGTTTTGCAGAATAGGTAATGGTGATTATTGGGTCCATTTAGAGCCATGTCACATTAACCTCTGTATTAAATGCACAAGGTATAATTTTTTTTTGAGAGGTTTTTGCTATAGGGCGCATGCACTCGCCAGACACACAGAGACAGAGAGAAAGCGAGAAATCACCCCCCAGGGTGGATGGCCATGCCACAATCCCTTCTCCTCCATTCTTCTCTTGGGATCTTGGGCACGCACGCATATGCGCCCGGCATGAGTTTTAAGCCACCAGGTCCAGGACTCAAACCACGGTCTACTACATGGGAGTCTCTACAAGGTACAATTTTAACATAAAGTAAGGAGTCTTTCCCAGAAGTTCTTCCAGAATACTGGAAACTTGGAAAACCTTGAAAGTACATATTCAGAAACTTGAAAGAGCAGTATTGCTCTGTACTGGCATTCTTTGTGTTTGCTTATTTATAAAGTCAATTTTATGAAGATGGCCCAAAGGACAAAGAGAAGCTTGAGGGCAATGATGGCAAGTGGCAACAGCTGAGTGGAGTGACTGTGACATTATCCAGCACCGGTTTAAGTCTGGTCTAAGCAAAACCTCTACTGTATTTCCTAACCTTTCCTCTCACTCTTTGAAGGGACTTCAAGCTCTCTAAACAGTGCCGGCTGGAGCCTTGCCACTGATCTCATCTCTCTTACCTGTCTTACAGGAAGCCCAGGGGAGAGGGCAAGAAGTGCCGGAAGGTGTACGGGATGGAGAATCGAGACATGTGGTGCACCGCCTGCCGCTGGAAGAAGGCCTGCCAGAGGTTCATCGACTGATAGGCCCCCGCAGAGGGCTGGCGCTCCAGCCGCTCCTGCACTCACCTTCCGCTGCCATTGTCGGAAAGAGCTTTTCCTTCTGAACAGAACAGGTTCAAAGCTCTGGAAAAGCACTTCTAGGAACCTTGGTGGAATTACAGCAAAAAAAAAAAAAAAGTCACTCTCACTGCTTGTACTGAGAATCCAGCCTAGAGCAGCGATAACTATTTTTCTTCCTTTGAAAGAAAGGTCAGCTTTTTTTTTTTTTGCTGTGTGTCTAGGTCTTAAAATTGAGGACTTCTGTAGCAATGAAACCAACAAAGCCCATTTTACCTAGAAAGGCATCTTTTGATAAGCTTTCTGAATTATGCCAGTTCTGAGATTTTTTTGACACTTACAAAAATAAAAAAACATAAGCTACATGTTATTGAGTAGCATTTGTACAAAAAACAGTACCTATTTTGATTGTGAATAGTCTTTTCCCTGTTTTCCATTTGACGTCCTGGAGCAGTACACGTCATGATGTGTTGTAAGAATAACAACACTCCAAGTATCTTTTCTATGTCTTTTTTGTTTGGTTGGTTTTGAAGTCTCCCCAAGCTGAACCATGGTAGAGCTGTTAGCTTGGAGGGCCCCACATGGCATGAACTCGAAAAGCGATCAGCAATGGAAATCACCAGCAGACTTCAGCCCCGAGCTCTGTTCAGGAAATCCAGCTGTCACTATTGGGAAATATCTGGGAGTCTTCCTGGGACCTATAAGAAGCTCTTCCCCAAGAGGCAGCACAGCAAATTCTCTACTGCCACAGCCGTCAAGAACTGGCACCTGTGGCCATTGGGTAAGCCTCGATGCTTCTTTCAGGGATGTAATACAAACCGCAGCTCGGATATGTGTGTCACTGCTTGTCTGTCAAGATTGTAGCCAGGTTAATGGGCCATCATGCCTTCCCTCAACACTCCACCACTGACTGGTTTCAGAAAAGGTAGAGAACTCCAAACTGTCCCACCAGGTTCTTTTGAGACAACAGAGCACAGAGACATGTCCCCATCTGTTCAGAGTCATGTTAGGTCAACAAAGCAACTTCCTTTTTGAGTGCACTTTGATAGGTTTTATGCTTTAGCATGTCTGGGGAATGAATTAATAAACACTACAAATGTTATATGGGTAAATGGAGGGTTCGAACCTTTATATTTCATATAAAAATATTGGAGCTATTTATTAAGAATTTGCTCATAAGGGAACATACAGAACACCAAAAGGCAAATGCACATTGGTATAGGAATGTCTCAGTTTGGCAGGGCCAGGGCTTACACCGTGTTCAATTTATTGGTTTTCTAAGCTGTTGTATTTACTCATTTGTTTGTTTTGGTGGCTGTGGTGTGGGGAGAAGGGAGTCGTTGTCAAGCCCTATAAGTAAGCTGATTCTCTGCCCTGTTCTCAATCGCCCTGCAAAAGAGGCATTTCTCCTATACCTATGCAAATAAGGAAGAGCACCTTACAGGAGGCACTGTGTTGGGATCAGCCATAGGAATGTTAAATGAAATTGCACAGAGGAGAGTTTAATATATGCTTAGAGATTGTACATATGCTTTTTTAAAAGAGTAGACAGAAGTCATCTAGTAATAACAGATATTCTTTTTTATATATAAGCAAGAGAAATAGAGGGAGGTTCTTGCAGTGTCACATCTGCAATCTGCACATTCATATATTTTGGCAATTCCATTTTTTAAACTCTCATATGACCTTTTTTTAATTATTCCTTGGAAGAGATCCTGGTTGTTTTCTTCTTCCTCCCCTCCTTCTTCTTCTTCTTCTCCTTCTTCTTGTTCTTCTTTTAAGAGAAATGCTTACTTCAAGAGAAAAGAAAAAGCTTCATCTAATTTCACATCAGGATTACCAGTCACCACTAGCCTCAACACTCACTGTACTGAATATCTAATGCAAGGTCAGCCAGGAAAGGGTATTTTTTTTTTTTTTTTTTTTTTTTTTCGAGGTTTTCGCTATAGGGTGCGTGCGCTCGCCAGACAGACAAGAGAGAGACAGAGAGATAGAAATCGAGAAATCACCCCCCAGGGGGGATGGTCATTGCACAATCCCTTCTCCTCCATTCTCCTCTCGGGATCTTGGGCACGCACGCACACGCACCCGGTGTGAGTTTTAAGCCACCGGGTCCAGGACGCGAACCGCGGTCGACTACGTGGGAGTCCAGCGACATAGCCATTAAACTAACTGCTGGTTCCCAGGAAAGGGTATTTTTTTTTTTTTTTCGAGGTTTTCGCTATAGGGTGCGTGCGCTCGCCAGACAGACAAGAGAGAGACAGAGAGATAGAAATCGAGAAATCACCCCCCAGGGGGGATGGTCATTGCACAATCCCTTCTCCTCCATTCTCCTCTCGGGATCTTGGGCACGCACGCACACGCACCCGGTGTGAGTTTTAAGCCACCGGGTCCAGGACGCGAACCGCGGTCGACTACGTGGGAGTCCAGCGACATAGCCATTAAACTAACTGCTGGTTCCCAGGAAAGGGTATTTTTTAAAAGGCAGAAGTGTGTTTGCTTCTTCCACCACTGTTGGTCATTTCTCCTTCTGGTGTTCTGTCACTTCACCTATAATGATGATACAATGCTCTGGCTTCATCCAGGAGGCCTGAATGATGCGTAGGTGGCCCAGTGGAAGGCCAGGGCTGGTCAACTGTTTGAGTAAGTTCACAGTGTACTTAAGTGATAATCGGAGTGCCGTCCTGAACCGGAGGTTCGAATCTCCTCAGCAAAGTACCTGGCCTTTGCTCCTTGGATGTAGTCAAAAAAGACTGAAGAGACAAGGGATTAAATCCATCCCCTCTCCCAGACCTGTGGAACACAAAGAAGGAGAGCCCTTTGCTGTGGAGCAGCCCCAGAACAGGGCCCTGTGACTCTCCCTCCCAAAGACACAGCCCACGAGTAGTTCTGAGGTCTGGCCTCGCTGAGCCAAGCTCAGTCCTTAACTGGTTTTTAGCCAGTGCACAGGTCAGAACCGCTGAGTGGAATGCAACTTCTCTGGAATTTCTTCTCCTTTCTACAGCCTTCATTACACAAATTCTGCAATTGGCACTAAGTGGCAACTCCTTTCTGTGCCAGCTCAGGGCCCTGCATACTTTCTTTGCTGGCTTCTAGGTGCAGACAGACCCTCGGTACTTTCCGAGACAACTGACACTTGTTCCCTGTGCTAAGGCCTGTAATGACTAGGAGACCACCATGCCACATCTGGCTGGCCTTGAGCAAAAGTGATCATACGTCACAGACACTACCCAGAAAGCTATGAATTGCAATATACAGTGGCTGGTTGTAAAAGTTGATTTTTTTTTTAAGTACAATTATTTTGTTTCATTTTGGAATCAAATGAAGTGCCAAATTAAGCCAGACTTTTATTCTCTGCCATCTCTGTGGAACCAAGTTCTTTCTAGATCTTCATTTGGCAGGGAGGAAGGGGCAGGGCAGGAAGAACAGTCCCACAGCAGGCTGGCTGTTTACCTGGACCCTGGTGCACCACAGGACACTCAGAGGCCTGTCTGTGCAAAAGGAGTGGCAATACAATGGATTCTGGTCCCAAAGTATTTCTATATAAGGCATGTTATATAGCCTTTTGATGTTTTTTCCTCCCCTCACTCCCCTTCCTTCAAAAAAAGGTTTCTCATCTCTCTCTCCAAAGAAGGTGTTTCATAGTGACTAATAGGGCATTCTCTAGATCGCTGCAAAGCAAAGAGTGTTCATCAGGCAGTCATTTTAAGCCTCATTCTTCCCAGAGGACAAGTGCAGCAACGGTGGAAGACAGGACGACGACTTGGAGAAAACACCCGTAGCCAGTGGGTCAGGGAGAGAGACAGGAGGCCTGGCTCCCGTTCATCTTCTTGGTGCCCATCAGCCAGTGGTGACTGTCCCAAGCACCTCTGGGGAGTGCATGCTCTCCCACTGGGAGCAGCTGCTTGAGCAAGCACAGAGCTACCTTTAAGGAAGCAACTCCAGCCAGGGGTGTAGGGTCACCATATGGATTGCCTGCAGGTGACTTCTAGCAGGCATAGTCTGCTCTCCACCTCACCTACAGGCAAGTTCCTTCTCTTGGCTGACAAAAACCAGTGTCAGGAAGAAAGCAATGTGTTCCTGACCAGGGCTGTGTGAGCTCAGCCACTGAGGGCCTATGGCATCTCCACGCACCAACGAATTGTCTCTAGTAGACAACTGCTTGCCCGGCCGTAAGCATGCTGCAGGTGAGAACTTTCAATGGAGAAGGTCACAAGTTCATGTTCTTGGGCTTTCGGAAAACTGCAAAGAGATAATCACATGTACGTCGCCAAGAATTTCTGAAACTGAAATGTCCTCCATTACATTTCAAGATCACCGAAGCTTATATCTGCTGTCTTTTGGGTGTTGCATTAAGCCACAATTTTGAAAGCAGCCCTAGGTTCTAAATGAGCCCCGTACTCTGAATCCAATTCTCCCTTTTTCAGACTCCATTGGAAAACAAGAATGCATTCGCTTTGAGAAGGTTCAGAGAAAAATGGCAAGAACTATGCCTATGGGAGAGAATACCTTGAGAATAGTAACAAAATACTGTAAATAATATTCATTTCCTCAGGGAAAAATAGAGAGTATGTGAAAACATAGGGCTGGAGAATCCTAAGACTAGGAAGAATTTGATTATCCGAAGTCTTTTCTAGTCAGAACAGTTTTTTGTTTTTGTTTTCGTTTTTTTCAAATGGACTTGGTATCATTTGAAGACAAATTTATGTGACCTGGACAGTACCGACACATTTCTGTGAGGCTTGGAGGAACGCTCTACGCAAAGGGGCAATTTCTTTGTCGCTGGCTTAAGGTTGACATTTGAACCACAGCCGCAGTGCTCGGTGGGTATTCATTGACTCGTGCAAGGCTTTTTCTGAATGTAATTGTGAATATGAAGCCTTGTTATTTCTTTTTATAATCATCCGGCTGGGTGACTACTTATTAGCTATTAGCAGAATTCTGTAGATGAAAGCAAGCCGTTAAAGATGTGCATTTTGCTTTCATAGCATGCAAAGGAGCAAACTTCCATGGACTTTTGTGGACAAGGTGCTGCTTTTTCTCACGACCCTGTAGAATTTCTGTCGACCACATCAGCAGTAGCGTTGCCCTCTGTGAACGCAGGGAAGAATTTGTGCATACAAATGAGTGGAAACAGAGCAGGATTCATGAATATGAATGAGAATGTGGACCATTTTGGAGAATGTACTGGGCACAAGGGTCAACTGGAAATGACATTTCTCTAAGAAAGTCACCCTACCATCGGCACACAGACAGACACCCCTGTTCCTCATACCTGTGAGGACTCCGTACTCCAGCTGTTCCATTGTGTCTGTTTTGCATTGCAAAGAGGCAAACTGGAAGTTGGTAAATAAAATGAGATTGGCACTCTTAGATACCAATTGTATCACTTAGTGTAAGAACATGTAGAATGTATTTCAGACCAACTCGTTTGCTTATTATGACTGACTTTGAAAAAACCCACATCCAATGATGTACATGCTTTAAAAGGTGTTTCTATCATAGGAACAGGTATCAAAATGCAAGTTTTACTTCTGGTCCTGTTGTGTAAATAGCTCCTTTTTTTTTTTTTTTTTTTTTTCCAAAAAATGCCTTTTTTT
>NW_006206301.1:1670850-1675014 GCF_000334495.1 Tupaia belangeri chinensis | reverse complement strand
CCCCTCCCCAAAATTTTAATTTCAAAAAAAAAAAAAAACCCCCCCTCCTTTTTTTTTTTTTTTTTTTTTTGCAGACAATCTCATGTTTTATAACTTCAGTTGTGAGTCTGAGAATCACAATGGTAATGTGTTGTGGCAAAATGTAATCTTAAATACAATGTAACTATAACTTAGTTTTTCAGATAACACAAGAAATATACTGCTTAGGCTTCTACAAGTCCAAGAGACATGACACTTTTGTAATAAGCATTCATACTCAATTTCTCAAGTTAACAGAACTGGAAATATTTTACAAGGTGCAGTGTTTTGTAATCACAATGAACATAAACATTTTGTGGGAAATGACCTTGGTTTTATACATTGTAGTTTATTTTTTAAAATGCAGTATTTTACCGGACAGGAAGTGTTAATATTATAAGCAATTCCTGCTCACCAAACAAAGGGCTATGCCTCCTTTAAGCAAGTGTTTTGATGCATAACTTTTCAGTTAACCCTCTGCAGCAAGGATAGACACGCGAATCAGATGGAATGGTTATTACAAGGGAATCTACATAGCAGCAGCTACCCCTTTTATCATTACCGGTGTGTTTTCAAGGTATCATGGGAAAAAGGCACTTGAAGAATCATCATACAGATTTTAAATCTAAAAACTATTAACAGATACTTGTAGGCCCTAAGAAAAATAGTCATATCAATTCTTTAGTCAAATGATAAATGATATGTCAAAAAGATGAGTTTACCACTTAGCCTCCCAGAACCACAAACTCGCATTTAGCAAACAAATATCATTGGGAAGAAATTTCTAAAACCATAGCAGGTAGGCCAAAAGACTCTCAGGTGATCAGAAGTGTTTAACATACCTTTGTCCACAGCATTCACTAAATAACTACTTCCCTTATCAGAACAAGTGCTCGACCTCTCCCTGTGGAGAACTCACAGCTACCCAGGGCACGATCAGAAAGTAACTGGCTTCCCAAGAGTCAGGAAACCAGAAGGGGAGCCGTGGAGCATTTATTAACGACCCAGTAATTCTGAGCTTTGCCAAAACCATGTCGTAGTTCTGTACAGTTTTGTTGAGCTCATTCACTGTTAAAACAAAAAAGCATCTTTTCTTTTTAAGACTTTACTAATCCGAAAGCTAGCCTAGTTAGCCAATATGCTGGGAACATCAAAAGCAAAGCGGAGTGAATGGCCAAAGCCCCATTCGGCAAGTCCTATGAGGCAGTCAGAAGGGCACTCAGACTCTGGTTTCAAGCAGGTGCTAGACTCCCACGCATGAGCACTAGACGTGCACAGAGTTAGAGCAGGTCATAGACAGCCTTGGCTTCCAGTCTTAGAGATGAGGCACCCTGCAAATTTCTGTCTCCATTCCCTCTGAAGAGCTCCATCGTTAGCATTAGAATCCCCAAGAAGTGTTTAATGCTGTATGATTTTAAACTAAGTGAGTCTCATTACATCTTCGAATAGATGCTTCCTCATGGAACGTGGAAGGGCTTACACATGTGGATGCCGTAGAACGGTCAGGCAAGTTCTGTAAATGATCTGTACAGATTGGGCAAATGAGAACACTAGAGGATGGAGACCCAGAGACTGTGTTAAACTGGAGAACACACGCCGCCCTACCGAGAGACCCACACTCAGCTCTAGACAATCAAAACCACACAGAAATCAGCCCAGGGCTACTCGATCCTCTGGCTTGAAAATATATTAACCTGACATTCAAGTGTTGACAACTCCATTCAGCCAACACTGTGCAGACCAAAGAGAAGCTGTCTGTGGGTCCACGTAGCCTGTGGCCACCAGTTCAGCCCTCGGAGAAAGTAGATTTCGCACTTCATGGCTATCAGACATTTCCTCTCGCAGCCCCACAAACACATGTTAGCACTCTCTTGGGAATTAAAATGTAAAAAGGGGAAGAGATTATTGCTCCCGTGAAATCATTCCTGTAAAAGACTTAAATACAGAAATGTGATTTCCTTAGAGTAGCCTTGCTTCTGAACAAAATACACTGCGTTATCATGCAGCTCGTGAGCTGTCTCCTTCTGGCGCATCCAGGCCGTGCCCCAGAGCATCGGATGACTGTAATCCTAACTTTCCTACTGTTCCCGCTGCCGCGACCACTGTGACGGGGCTGGCAAAGAGCAGCCTGTGCCTTCCAAGAAGGCAGTGGAGCCCCTGCAGTTTTACGATAGCACACGTTGCTTTCTTGTGCCAAAGCCCTTTGCCAGCCTCTCCACACCTCTTTCTTCTCCACCCTGCCCCAGAAGTCTCCATTGTAAATTAACCTCTGGTGTAAAATTGCCTTTGTTTCATCTCTGACATGGCAAAATCCTTGCTTCAGAACTGGTAAGCACATACGAGTTTGGACAGTCCACTAACCGCAAAAGGGAGGTTTTCCTCCTAAAATCCTTAGCATCTTTGCCTAAGGATGAGAACAGAATGAGAATAAATGTGTCAGGCGGAAAATGAGAAGTTACGCCCTTCACTTGGATTGATTAGGTTATTTTAAACTGTATCTTACGTTGGCGTACTGATCAAATTTAGGTAACCACTCACCCTTTCACATATATACTAAAGGATATCTCTTTCAGATACATGATTTCATTCGTTCTTCATAAACTCAGGGTAGGTAGAAATGCATGGGATTACCATCACTCACCTCTGAGGCCAACCTAGCGTAGTCTGGAACCTGAGAATTAGCCTTGTTATCATTTGCAAGGAGGAGGGAAAGGGATTGTTAAAGGACTGGCTCAGACCGTAGAATGATCCAAGACCTGTAGACCCAGACTCATGGTGTTCTCAGCCCGCCCTTTCCGTTCAGGCCTTTCAGCATGTAAGGAGCCCACTCCCACTCGCTCACTGTTCAGGTTGCCAAGAGCAAACCTGATTATCTCCAAATGTATCATGCCCCTGCTCCCTACATTCCAGCCCACGAAATGGTTACTTATAGGAGCTTACGTGTTAGCTAATGCGAGAGGAGTAAAAGTATGACCCCTTTAGAAAAATTTATTTTGTTGCTAACATTCAACATTTGCTATCTGTATTAACTTACACTGATACCAGAAAAATATAAAACCAACTCAATTTTATTATTTTTTTTTTCGGAGAGGTTTTTGCTATAGGGCATGTGTGCTCGCCAGAAAGACAGAGAGAGAGACAGAAAGCGAGAAATCACCCCCCAGGGGAGGATGACCATGCTGCAATCCCTTCTCTATTCTCCTCTTGGGATCCTGCGCACATACGCTCAGCATGAGTTTAAGCCACCCGGTCTGGGACTCGAACCGTGGTTGACTACATGGGAGTTCAGCAACACAGCCATTGTGTCAACTGCTGGTCTCACAACTTTATCATTTATAATGATCAAGTCAAAAAGAATTATAAACTCAAAGTTAAAAATGCCCAGTAATAGGGTTGAGTTGTTTAAATATGAATGCAATTGTAGTGGCAATGCCTGAGGTTTCTTTCGGTGTGACTAGTCACTCTTCTCCGTTAGTTACCAGGTTTGCCTTCTTGAGTCACAAGAAAAGCCACTCCCAGGGGCTTAGTCACAGAGCTAGAAGGAGGCTCAGAAAACCATTTTGGCTGGCCACCTATGTCATCACCAGGCTTTGCGATGCACGGTACTTTTTTTCCTTCATCCATGATAAAGCGCATGAGTGCACACCTGAGAGGGAGAGGAACACCCTGTACGGTGTCTGCTCCCCTGTGACCACTTCCTCCAGCCCTCCAGCCTGGAGGTTCTTGGTCACACACGTCTGATGTTTCAGGCTGACTGGACCAGGGATTAGAAGGGAGGTCACCATGTGAGTGTCATGCTGTGGACCCCTTCCTGAATGATACTTTTTTTTAAGAGGTTTTTGCCATAAGGTGTGTGCACTCACCAGAGAGAGACAGAGAAAGTGAGAGGGAATGTGAGAAAACACCCCACACACACACACACCCGAGAGGGGATGGCCATGCCGCAATCCCTTCTCCTCTATTCTCTTCCTGGGATCTTGGACACATGCACATGAGCCCAGAGTGAGTTTCAAGCCACCAGATCCAGGATTTGAACTGTGGTCGACCGCCTGGGAGTCTAGTGACATAACCACTACACCGTCTGCTGGCCCCTCTGAATGATACTTTTATTATGTTTCTGAAGCAATAGTGTTGAGGAGGAAACGG
>NW_006206301.1:1645724-1670819 GCF_000334495.1 Tupaia belangeri chinensis | reverse complement strand
GGTTCAGCACTGTTCTCCTCAGCTGAAAAAGAAGTCCGCTTTGCACTGGTTGGTGCCAACTTCATGACTGTGTCAGTGACAGTGAGACTTAAGCCTGGAGTCTTAAAGAAGCAACAAGAAAGCTGTAGTTCTAATAGTAGGTCACTATAGATTTTGAAAGAAGGTTGGAGATTGCGATAAAATTGTAGTTCTTGTTTTTAAAAAATATTCTTTCATGTTAGGCAACATCTGCATAAATATTAGCTACCAACTTCCAAAAAGACCATCTGTTTTATATTTATATTATGAAAATCCTAAAAATTTTTGAGTCTCATTAGCTGCTGTATATTTTCTTACGAGGGCCAATTCCCTACATTTTTAATTTAGACAGCTAGCAGAGTGGAAAGTGACAACTCCTGAAAACATCAAGAGAGCTGTCATTAAAGAAGAAAATTTTTCTTCTTGAATTTTCTTTTAAAAAGCAAAGGTGCTTATCTGCTTTCTTCGGAATTCTCTGTATACCCCTGACTAAAGCGGATACCAGCACTCTGTAGAAGAACATGAACTCTGAGAGAGAGAACAGTTCCCGCTCTGGTGATTGGTCTTGTCCCCCTTTCCCAGAAACCACGTCTGAATTTGCTGGTGAAACCTTCCTCTCCCTTCTTGGCCCCCATCTCCCTGTGACAGA
Source organism: Tupaia belangeri chinensis (assembly GCF_000334495.1). Taxonomy (NCBI): domain Eukaryota; kingdom Metazoa; phylum Chordata; class Mammalia; order Scandentia; family Tupaiidae; genus Tupaia; species Tupaia belangeri. The sequence goes on along the minus strand of NW_006206301.1, from coordinate 1,670,152 downwards.
GCCCAGGCTAAGTTTGTTCACTTCCAAAGCCCTGGATAGAACATTCTTGCTTCTGAGCTACTGATTTCTGTCCCTTAAATTAAGGTCTGAAGGGTAAATCATATCATACCTAGTTCACGTGCTCAGTGTGGCAACCAGCTACCACGTCCTTCAGGGGACAGCTTCCATCCACCTGAACAGTTCCAGGTGACCCCTGCAGAGTGGCTCAGTGAGCTTCCATCCAGCATGCCGGGCTCATCATAAAATTTGTTCAGACTTTGATAAAGAATGACTTGCTTTCTCACTTTTCCCTGTCTCTCTCTGGTGAGTACACAGACCCTGTAGCAAATGAAACTAATCATATATAAAATTAAATAATTATTTTAGAAAACAAGAATGACAAGGCAGAGACCTAATCCTTTCACTGTGCCTCAGAGACCCTGATTCCAGGCCCCCACCCACCAGCGTGAGGCTACCAGAGTGATCAGAACAAGCCAGTCTGCGCAGACGCACATGACGGGGGATACCCGAGGGAAGAGCAGGAGGGCTTCCCGGTCTGGCACTGCAGGCTTTCGCCTCTTCCCACAGCTATAGGACATGAACGCAGAATTGGCCTGCCTTGAGTGACCCGGAAGAGGCTCCAGATGGTCATAATTATTTTAATATTTACGGAAAGAGAAGATAACTCCAGTATGCTCGTGTTGGTAAGCGCTTGTCCCTCGCTCCAGTGGCGCTCAGTCCCATTTTGGGGACACACAAGGCTGGGAAAGAGAGGAAAGAGGTGGAGCTTTTTGGCCAGTAGCTGCCAGAGGTTGAATTACCCCTCAGGGATCTACAGTGGAGCTCAATCATCAACTGTCCCACCCCACCTCTTTAAAAAGGTGGCTTGCAATGCATGGCGTTGCCGATTACATCCTTGCCTTGCCTTTCTTCCTGTCTTCTATTTATTGGAAATCAATAGCGGTGACTTGACCAACCTATAATGACAGCAAAGCCCCTCCTTCCACAGTGTTCCGACTTTGAGGAACCTCCTTGATCACTGGTAGAAAGCTTTAGAATAGACCTAGATTTTTAGGGACAAACTCAAGACTCACCAATATACTAGTTCCATGACTTCGATGACTGAAAATGTCCTGGGTATAAAATAACCCAGGAATGTGGATCGTATATGTAAAAAATAAAATAAAAAATAAATACTGTGAATCAATATTTTCCTATAACACCCCCCAAAATTTCCTATTTTTGTAATAATGGTTAGACAGTGGTCAGCCATTTAAAAGTAAGTTCTCTGGAATGACCAGACACTAGTATAGTCTCCAAAGTGTTTCGTGTATCAAAATCCTATATACTTAGAAGAACTCAGGATAAGAAACAATCGCTAGGTCCCAAAGGGTTTACGACTATCATTAAATGCAATTGCCAAGTGGCCTACGGTGTTTTGTTTTTTGTTTTGTTTTGTTTGTTTTGTTTTTTTTTTTTTCAAATGAAGGGGCTGGGGAGAGACAGAAAGAGTAAGAGTAATCAAAAAACCTCTGTTGCCCTTCATCCTTGATAAGGTTTAAGGAAACTCTGCTTTTAAAAATTAAGCCATCTTTGGAATTGGTTTCTACACCGAATCTAAAATATTTAAATAAAATTATGAAACATGTGAAATGGGGCCGTTAGTGGAAATGCTATCCGTAGAAAGCACTGCTTTTTAGTGCCTGCTAAACACGCAAAGGAAAAAGAGGAGAAAGAAGCAGTCCTTGCTGTGTGACGCTCGTGTTAGAGGGACAGGCACTAACATGTCATTGAGCCCGGATTCGAAGCTATGTGGCAGTGCTAGCCAATGCTTAGAGATCTTTTGTAATACAATCTTACCACCATTCGGGGATAAGTACTTGCTTACAGAAGTCTTTATTATTAGTGAATGAATGTATAAAATTATGAACTATGCATTTTCAAAGAGTAACATGTATTTTGTATGAACTATGAGTAAATCGTTTTCATAGAAACGTATCACAATTACAAATTATCCAAAATACATTTGAATGCATTTCTTTATGGGGCTATACATCTATGTGCTCCAGCTGATGTTTTTAAAGATGGTGCATTGAAATTTTATTCTGAAATTTCAGACTCGAAGAAATTCAGTTACGAAGGTGGATAAATGGGGAATGGTTTATATTTTACTTATTAAGCATTAAATGGGAAATAGCTGTTACAAAATGTGCCCAGTTCTTTGGAGGTGGATGTTCTAGAAACACTGGATTAGTAAGCAAACCAAACTGCATACGGTTAATGACTATTGCATTAGGTAAATATAGCAGAGGACTTGTCTGTTGTGTTTAATTCTTAATCCAAGAAAGAAAATAGTCTTCAAAGGATTTGGGTTACATAGTTTCAAAGGACAAAATATAAAAATATTGTCTAGCGAAGTCAATCATGTTTTTTCAAAATTACATAGACAAATTATTCATACTTTCGAAAGTCTTTATTGAATATACACAGATCTCTTCAGCCCCTCTCTCGATTTTGGATTTTCATGAAACTTTTCCCACTAACAGTTTGTCCTTGCTCCTTAATCAGTGCTTCGCTGTGGTACTCAGCATGAAAAAAATATATATTCTTTTCTTCATCTGACAATGAAAGAACTCCATTTCTCCACCCTTCCGGTTCTCTGCTGTGTCTACTGAGAAAGTTTCTCACCTGTTTGTATGTATAATATGAAAAACATGTACTGCTAAACCTGGTACTTAAGACTATACTGGATATGTTTGGTACCTAAGTAGAGGTTGTTAGGGAGGGGTGATGTGTCTTTTTTATATGATTTTTAGCCAAATCCAGATGTTCTGATACTACATTTCTGAATAGCTATCTGACTGTAAATACAACCTGTGGAGGTTCAGGTTAATAAACCTTTTCTGTGACTGTTTCTCAGCCATGCTCCTTGCCAGCTTTGGGCACATTGTACATAGATTTATCAAACGTTGAAATGATGTTGTTTTTCTAAATGCTGTTCTCTAAAACAATTTTTGAATGTTCTTGACTTTCTGTTCTTTTGGACTTTGTCAGTTAAAAAAAAAAATGTTTCCTAAATATTTAACACCAGGAAAAATCTTTTAAAATAAACTGGTGCTAATTGAAATGGAAGAAAATTTTCAGATTGAACAATTACAATCTCAACTATTCACACCAATTCAACTGCACTTTCCCAAGGGAGGCAGCTGGCATCTACCTGAAATGGGCATCAGGAAGACCACTAAATGTTTACAGTCTCTGTGGCCCACGTAAGTGTGAAAGCTAGAAGTGGCTCTGTCCCCCAGAGGTAAGGAGATGCGACTTTGGTCCTCTGGAAGCATTTAAGTAGAAGTAAAGGCTTAGAGTAAGAATCACGTTAGTAATAGTCTTCTGGTCTTTGGACTTTCATGTTCTGTACGCTTAGTGGTAGCGATGAAGACGGTGTTGCCAATGTAGTCTGACATCATCCTCGACCTGTACTTACTTTGTGGATGGTTCTACCTTGGGTTGCACTGGCATGGACCCAGCCAGAACACTGGACTTTCAGTAAGACCATTCTGACTTCTACCGTGTCCGCACACGTGAATTTAAATGCACTTGTAACTGGTTAATTACCATGAAGTAAGTCTAATTTCCACTTAATAAAGTTTTTGTGTATCTGCTTCTATTTGGGGGCCTTTATTTAAGTAAAAGATAACTAACTTATACCAAGTAAAGCTTACTGGCACTATTCACAATAGCTAAGATACAGACTTAACCGAAGTGCCCAACAACAAATGAATGTTTAAAGAAAATGTGGCATGTGTGCATGATGGAATGTTATTCAGCCCTTAAAAAGGATGAAATCCAGTCATTTGAGGCAACATGGATGAACCTGAAGGAAATAATGCTAAGTTAAATAAACCAGGCACTGAAAGATAAATAGTGTATGTTCTCCTCACTCATTGGGACCAGCAATTAGCATAATGGTTATGTCTCTGGACCCCCACATAGTTGACCGCAGTTCAGGTCCTGGACTCGGCGGCTTAAACTCACGCCGGGTGCGTGTGCATGTGTGCCCAAGATCCCGAGAGGAGAATGGAGGAGAAAGGATTGCGGCATGGCCATCCCCCCTAGGGGGTGATTTCTCGCTTTCTATCTCTCTGTCTCTCTCTGTCTTTCTGGCGAGCGCACACGCCCTGTAGCAAAAAAACTCTCAAAAAAAAAAAAAGATAAATAGTGTATGTTCTCCTCACTCATTAACAGAAGCCAAAAATATGATTGCACAGAAGTAAAGATTACCACAGTGAATACCAGAAGCTGGAGAGTGAGGGGAGTACGGAGGACATGCAGAGAATGTAGTTAACACATACAAGAATACAGGTAGATAAGTTCAATGAGTGCTAGTATACTATAGAATATCCTAGACTATTTTAGAATATTATAGTTCTAGAATACTATAATAGTTGGAGACAATTCAGTGTATACTTCAAAATAGAAGAGTGGATTTCAAATGTGTACACACAAAATAATAATAAATGTTTGAGGCAGTGGATATGTTTATTGCCCTGATTGGTCATTACGCCCTGGATATTTATTTTGAAGAACCACACCACATCCCATAAATTTGTTCAACTATTTTTTTTTTTTACCCATGTGTAGGAAAGACAGAAAAAGAGGGACAGACATAAAGCACTCTGGACAAGGAATTTTCTTTAAAAAAAAAAAAAAAAAAGATTATTTACTAAATTTTATTTTTTATTATTATTATTATTATTATTCAAGTTGAACAGAGAGAGAAAGCAAACCACCAGGTCCAGGGCTCAAACCATGAGAGTCCAGCGCCTTAAACACCAGGTCACCTGCTGGGCCCTAGACAAGGTCTTGACACAACAATCCACAGGGATCAGGATCGTGGACACGCACGTACCCTGTCACTGAACTTTTGTGATGGCTCCTATTCAGCACAGTGGACATTCGCGGCTCTTTGACCTTTCCTGAGGTGGGGCGGATAAGGGGCGGGAGATAGGACTGGCATCCACCTACCGCGTGCTAGCCAGTGTGCTGGATGCCTGCACCGACTCATTTAACTCCCATTAATTCACAGCTGCGTGTGCAAATGATCAATCCCATTTTATCTAAGAGGAGACACCTGCATAAAGGAACCAGCCCAAGGCCTCGCAGCCCAGGTGGATTTGAGCATCTGCTACCCTGGAAGCCAAAGAGCGTTGCATGTTTAGTGGCCATTAGTAGGCGGATCCCTGGAGAGCTATCAAAGACAAGGCCAATCTCTCTTTTTTCTGCCGATTGGTTTTCCTCCACTTGCCCCCCTGCCACTTTCACGCTGTTCATTCTCACCTCTTCTGTCTCTGGCTTCCGGGACAGCTAAAGCCGGTGCAGGGGCAGCAGGCGCAGCGCTCGCAAGTTCTCTTTGAGCTGACCTGGCCTGTGGCCAGACACACGGCCACATCAGTCGCCAGCTCTGCTTCCACAGAACATTACCTTCCGCGGCCTCGGGGATCCAGCCATTGGCTCCTGGATGGTTGACTTTCAGTGCCTACATTTTTGTCCCAGAAAACCGATCAGCGTAGCACTCTCCATTAAGGGTGCTGGAACTACACTGGTGCCCCAGCCCCGCCCCTTCACCTCCCCCTCCTCTCTCTCCTCCCTCTCCTCCGGTCCCCTACTGTCCCAGGGTTTCTGGAACTCTCCAGGTATCGCACTGGCTGAGGGAGGCTGCGGAGCTTTGTGGAAGGTAGGGGTGAAGCAGCAAGAAATAGATGATTTTTTTTGGAGAGATTTTTTCGCAATAGGGTGCGTTCGCTTGCCAGACAGGCAGAGAGACATAGAGACAGAAAGCGAGAAATCACCTCCCCAGGGTGGATGGCCACGCTGCAATCCCTTCTCTTCCATTCTCCTCTCCAGATCTTGGGCACACACGCACATGCTCCCAGCGTGAGTTTTAAGCGACCCTGTCGGGAGGCGAACCGTGGTCGCCTACGTGGGAGTCCAGCGACATAGCCATTACTCTAACTGCTGGTTCCCAAGAAATAGATGATTGAGAATCAGGGCTGTAGATGCTGTCCTGCACAGTTGTGTAAAGCATATATTTGCAAAAGAAGCTTTAACCAAATGCTTACTGTCTACAGGGATACGCAGCAAAGAGCCAATGAAGTAATGAATTCCTCCAATGTCAAAATAAAAGCTACTTTAAAAGTATCATCCAAGAACTTCCATTTCTTAACGGTGGAGACTGTGTCATATTTGTTGTATCTACCTGTGTAATACACTACCAGGCATGTAATAGACAAATCAGTACATTTTTAAACAAATGAATGAACAAGTCTTTTGGATGGAGCATTTCTTCAGGCTTTAGACCTGCTCTCTGCTTTCAGCCTACCATTGGTGAAAGGATGAGGAAGGAAATAAACATCTTGAAGAAGGCACAGACATTTATTTGATCTAGGCATTTTTAAAGTTCCTTTAAAATATGTACATTCTCGAAACTGCCAACTACAAATGACTATATTGATTACATAATAATTAGCCGATTTGAGACAAAATATATAGTAGCATACACTGCTGTTAGCAGAAAAGCCTTGAACCCAGCGAGAATTCAGTAAGTGGGGAAAATGCTTCTCAATGAAATAAATCACAACATAGGTCTATGCTATTAAAAGCATGCCGAGTAAATACAGTGAGACCACTAGGATTTGTTTCAACGCAGGAGAGAATCTAGGCAGGCATTACGGCATAATAGACACTGATTTATGAGGGAATCTGGCTAGTGTAATGATTGATTGTAGCTGAGTAATATGAGAACATCGTATACAGTGAAGAGCTTAAAAGTGAGAACAGACCCCTGCTGCTCTGCCCCTTTCCACCCCATCATCACACTCCCAGCAGCAGCCACTTTCAACTCATGTAACTGCTTCTTCTGATACTTGACTCCATTTTTCTTTTAATTGCACACATGCGATTGCACACGTGTCAGTTAACGCCAGGATAAATTCTTTTTTTCTTTTTTTTTTTAACTGTCACAAATGCGACTTTTTATTCATCACTATTAAAAGCCTGAACTTGGGACTAGCAGTTAGCTAACTGTCACAAATGCGACTTTTTATTCATCGCTATTAAAAGCCTGAACTTGGGACTAGCAGTTAGCGTAATGGCTATGTCACTGGACTCCCACGTAGTCGACCGTGGTTCGAGTCCCGGACCCGGTGGCTTAAACTCACGCCGGGCGCGTGTGCATGCTTGCCCAAGATCCCAAGAGGAGAATGGAGGAGAAGGGATTTTGGCGTGGCCATCCCCTCTGGGAGGGCGGTGGCTTGCTTTCTATCTCTCTGTCTCTCTCTGTCTGGCGAGCGCACACTCCCTATAGCAAAAACCTCTCCAAAAAAAGAAAAAAAGAAAAGAAAAGCCTGAACTTTAAACGGATTCTTGGACTGGTGGTTTATATCCCTCAGCTCATTCAACTTTGGTGCCTGCCTCATCCCCAGTAGCTTTGCCAGAGCTACTGCCTTCACCATGAAGCTCCATGAGTTTTCCCAGTTGGAACTTGGGTTTCTGCAGCATTTTTACTTTTCTAATGAAGACATCATGGAGAGGGTAGATGGATTGGTGGGCCTTTTCTATGTCTTTTCCGATGCTGTCTGGAATCAGTTTATTGACCACTTCTTTCAAGTCATTTGCACCTCCCGGGTCATGATTTCCACCATCTTCTTCCAGATTTGGCCCACCTGTTGATCCTGGGCATAAGAGGTATTCTGTATCTGATTGTTGCGGGACTTTTGCTTTTTTTTATTTTTCTTTTTTGATTGTTGCGTTTTTTAGTAAACCCAAGACAGAAGAGATGAAGCAAATAACCATAGGTGGTCTTGATATCAACATGAGCTTCAATCATGGTCTGCCATTTTTTGACCACGGAATACATTTTGTCATGGGTGAGATCCATGCCATAGAAGTTAGCCAGTTTTTGCCCTGAACATCCTCAGTAATTAGCTTGAATTTCCTAAATGCGACTTCATCATTCTGCAGATCTGCAAGGCTCACTTCAAACACACGGTCCTTAAGGCCAGCAGATGCAATTTTGCTTCCTTGAGTCCTGGTAACCAGTGTCTTCCCAATATTTCTTATGTTGAACATAGCAGGTGCTTTCATGTCATAGCAATCTGTTTTAGAAAATGGATCAACCACTTTCTTCTTGGCTCCCTTTTTGCCGCCTTTCATAAGGTGCTTATTCTTGCCAACCGCCATGGTGCTACTCAGAGACCCAAAAGGGCGCCAGGATACATTCTGAGTAATGAATCACTATGCAATTTTGTCTTTGTGGGGAAGTCAGAGTTACTTACACAAACCTGCATGGGTTAGCCCACTACACACCGAGGCTGTATGGTATGGCCTCGTACAATCTGTGGGGCCATCTCGTATATGGGATCCAGCACTGACTAAGGCGCCATTAGATGGCACGTGCCTGTGTATGAAAACAGTATGTGCCTAGCACACATAAGAGCCAGCACCACTCAAGTTATCTCCAGTATCATCAGCAAGAGGGATGCACAGGGACTAGCAAAGTGCCCGGCATGGGTAGGTGCCTTCCTTTTTAAGGGTCCCCCATGCACATGGTTGAGTGAGATCTAATGTTCTGAGCAACACATGATGGCCCACTGGCTGAATCAGAAGTCTCTTGCAGGTTTGCTATGAATCAGTTCCCCAAAGCATGGTTAACCCAAGGTAACCTTATCACAATCAAGCTTCCTCGCTTCCAGGTTAAATCTGCAAACGAGCCTCGAGCCTCGGACCCAGACAAAAGTCTTCAGCCCCCAGGTGGCTAGTGGAGCTCTCGCTGTCTCTTATAATATCATCTCCACGTCAACACTTCATTTTTAGTGCATTCCTTATATGATTTTACTGCAATGCCCAGAACATCACAGGAAAACACTTCAAGGCAGATATTGCAGAATGGCTTAGCAAATGGGAAAGCTGCTCACTGTTCGTATTGTGGCTACAGCCAGAGGTGGCAGGAACCAGCTGCACAGGTCTTATATGGTTGGAAGAAGAAATCATCCCACTCCACCCAGGTTTAGCAAGCACACAGGGAGGATTTGGTGAAAGAAAACCAAGTGTCTTTGCAAGACCCCAGATCAGATAATGTTAGGTACTACAGTTTGAATGTCCTCCCCACAATTCATGTGTCGGGATTTCATTGTGTTATACAGATGGTAAGGGAAAAACCCTTCAGTGTACCAGGATGGGGCCTTTGGGTGTGATAAGATCATTAGGGCGATTCCCCATGATTGAGTTCTAGTGACTTTATCAGCTGAAGGAATGAGACCAGAACAAGAAAGAGAGATGCATGCATAGAGACCACTCCGCTCCACTAAAAGTTCTGCCTTCTGCCATTTTGTGATTTCCTTGCATTTTCCAGTTACCAGAATCATGAATTTTGCAAATAAACTTCTATTTTCTTTTTAAGTTATCCAGTCTCAGGTATTTCTGTTATCAACACAGTCACAGAGTAAGACACCAGGCCACGTGGAACCTCTGTTTTCTTTATAAATTACCCAGTCTCATGTGTTTCTGTTAGCAACACAGTCACAGACTAAGATACCAGCTCACCCAAAACCAGGAGTGAGGAAGCCATTGAGAAACAGAGAAGCCACACTCCCCACCCTTCTAGTCCCAGCCTTTCATTCAGCCCCTGCAGGGCTGCAGGGTGAGACTCCTGTCTTTTCAGGGGTCTCTCTTCTCACTCTCCACAGCTGCCTTCTTTGCCTCTCTAGCACATGGTGAAAATGGCCACCAGTGACCTACAAACCTCCTGGCACAATGGGTCAAGAGGAGACTTAAATCTGGGAAAACCAATCCCAATTCAGGAGATAATATGATTGGCCTAACCCAGGCAAGATCTCTTCCCCTGCTTCAACCAGCTGGCCTGGAGGATGGGGAATGTCAGAGCTCACATGGAAAGTTCTCTAATAAAAACATGTGAAATGATTGGAGGAGGAGATAATGAGTGTTCCTAGTTCAGTATACAAATGTCCAATTTTTTCTTGTAAGTAAATGCAATCAGACTGTTACAACAAGAAGGGATCTTTAAAATCATCTCATTTAACTATCTTAGTTCATAGATGAGAATCATGAGCCATGAATGTCAAATGACATTCATTAGTCTGATGCTTGATGATAGTTTGCCTCCTTTTTTAAATTATTTATTTAATTTATTCATTCATTTATTTTAATTTGACCAGAGAGATATGCACACAGAGAGGGAGAGAGAGAGAGAGAGAGAGGGAAATTGAGAAAGCAAGCCATCAGGTCCGGTACTCGAACTGCGGTTGGCCGTGTGGGAGTGTCCAGTGCCTTATCCACCACCATGCCACCTGCTGGTCCCCCCTGTTTTCACACAGTTATATTGTTTACTTGTGTTCTGAAAGACAAGGCTGCCAATTGTCTTCAACATAGGTACATAAAGCGTAGAAGATAGAAGAATTGAAGCCACACTACCTGAGTTCAAATGCTAGCTCCACCACTAACAAGCTGTGTGAACTTACTCAACCGCAATTTCCTGCTTCATAAAATATGGATAATATGACCAAGCTTATCTGAGTACTGTGAGTTTTAAATGGGTAAGTCTTTACCAAGTGTTTAGGTGGTGCCTGGCACCAACTGTTGAGGGCCATAAAGGTATTACCTGTGTCATTGACAGTGTCATCATTTAAATGGTCTGAGACAAATACATTAGCCAAAAGCAGCATCTTGAAACATTAGAGCAGAAGCCATTAGTTAAGTTCTAGTAAGCTAAAAGTACACATTTATTTCTAACAAAGTTTATTGTCTAATTTTTCTAATTCATTGGGTTGTCAGAAAAGTCATAACGTGTTTTCCTATGCAAAAATGTGTCATAACTTTTCCATCAACCCAATACAATTCTATACTAAAGAAGCCCAGAAAAGTAGAAAGAAAATAAAACCACTGATAACTACAGCACTTAAAAATAAGCACTGGTAGAAGCCAGCAGGTGGCGTAGTAGTTATGGCACTGGACACCTACATGGCCAACTGCAGTTCAAGTCCTGAACCTGGCAGCTTGAAAAATCACATTGGCCATATGCACATGCGTGTGTACCCCAGATCCTGAGAGAATGGAGAAGGGATTGCAGTGTGGTAATTTCTCATTTTCCCTCTTACTGTCTCTCTCTGGCAAGAGTTCATGCTCTAGGGCAAAAAAAACTTTTAAAAAATGAAATTAAAATTTAAAAGTAAGCACTGGTAGATGGGCACATTTTTCCAACCTGTTTTCATACACGTTTATTTGGATAGTTGTGATCACACTATAAACATAATTCAGCATGTTACTTTCAGCCACATTATAGCTTATGTATTTTCCCATATCATTCGATATTTTCAAATGCCTCCATTTTAATGGCTGGGCTCTGGGAGACTTGAAGGCTTTCTCAAGCCATCCTAGACCGTGGTGCACCGTACTGCTTCCCTTATGTGACCTATTTGGTGCCATGATGGCCCTTCCCTGGAGCATGTTGTGAAAAGCAGAAGACAGACCAGTCTACTCGGAAATCTCCCCAATGTAGGTTAGCATTGCTCCCACTTCTCAGCCCTCCATCCCTTTGATGAGATCACACCAGAGGTTTGCTCATTGGACCTCCTTTCTGCCTCTCTGGAATTCTTCCATCTCCTTCCCTCCCCCAACAGACTCGTCTTTACAGCGTCATGTGCTCCTCCCAATTCAGTGTCATCTTTGACCCTCACCCTCTCCTTCATTGTTTGTAGCAAATCCATTGCCAACTCCCATGAATTTTACCTCCTAAATATCTCTTAAATAGACTTGATTCTCTGTTTCCAGTGCTCCCCTCATAGAAGCTGCCATTCTTTCTTGCCTGTATTTGTGCAATGACATCTTACGGTTCTCCCTCAATTACTTTGCACCTTTTCAATGCATTCTCCACACAAAAGCCACAGGGCCTTTAAAAACACAAATCCGATCATGTAGCTCCCCTACTTCTATGCATTTCAACATTGTCTTAGTCTGTTTGGTGCTACTTTAACAGAATACCACCAACTGAATGACTGATAAGTAATAGAAGTTTATCTGGCTCAACTTCCGGAGGATAGGCAGTCCAATATCAAGGGGCCACATCTAGTGAGGACCCCTTAATACATCATAGCATGATGGAAGGCATCACATGGTGAGAGAGGTAGAGAGGGCTGGCTGAGCTTTTACCAAAAAATCACGCTTCCAATAACAAAATCATTCCCATAATAATGACATTAATTCATTCGTGAGGGCACAACCTCATGAACTAGTCACCCCTTACAGGTCCCACCTCTCAATACTGTTGCATTGGAGACTAAGTTTCCAACACATGGACATTAGGGCACTCATTCAAACCATAGCAAGCACATCCTCTTTGCTTTCAGGACAAAGGCCTAAGTCCTACCAAGGCTGGCCTGTGTGGGTCCCTAATGGACTCAGCCATGTTTTATGGCACCTGCACCTCCAGACTCTCACATGCATTGTCTCCCATTGCAGTACCTTTGCCCATGCTCTTCCCCACCTGGAGAGCTCTCCCTGCCTTGCGCTGACCTTCTTCCCACCCTCACCTCCACCCAAACCTCTATATCTGGCTAACTCGTCATCATCACTTCCTCAAAGAAGCCTTCCTTGCTCTAGCTTCTGGCCAGAGGAGGTCGGGTCGTTCTCGGTCTCTGCCCGTGAGCTCCGTGAAGGCAAGGGCTGTGTTGATCTTTCTCACCACTGAGTCGCTGGCACTTACCATCCAATAACTCCTGAGCAAATGAATGAATGAGTGAATATGTTGCAGAAAACAGACCATCAAGAACCCACACACCACTTATAGAGTAGGAGAATTCAGGTTTATTGTGCCAGCAGACCCAGAGGAGCTCATGCTCCTAAGTCTGGGCTCCAACGTGTGGAAGTTATAGAGTTATATAGCCAGGGCTCACAGGTGTTGCAGACAAAGAAAACCAGAAAAGCTGCAAAACAGCTGTGGTACCTTTCCCCGTTCCTGCAGAGACCAGCAATCTATCAAAGCACCCAATTTACAAAAATGGAACGGGTGTCAACACATTCTGTTTGCAGGCAGTTTTTAGAAGTAGAGTTAGACGGCAAACAGGGTCCATATGAAATATACAAGAGAAGGATGTGGGATATCCAGGTGGGACATTTAAACTATGTCTCAGGGACCCAGATTAAAGTTTGTCCTTATGCAATTTTTTTTAAGATTTCTTATTTCTTCCATAGCAAAGAGACAGACCAAGTCCCCATGCTATGATCCACTCCCAGCTTCAGCCAGTCCCTGACCTTGTCATGAGTGTTTGACAAACTCAGGGAGTTCTCTGGACAGGAACCCAGAGACTTCCCATGCAGGTCTGCCTTTCAGACCATGGCATTTTACCACTGTAGCATTGTCTGGCCTCATTCAATATGGATCATCTCTTCTCATGTATTGTTCTCCTAAGTCATGCATCTTAGTTTTTGACATTCATCCTATAATTAATCAAAATTTCCAGTAGAAAAAAGGGCATATTTCTTTCCTTGACCATTAACTATTCTACCAAAGTCAGGAATGTAGGAGTAAATAGCAAACCAACCAACTTGCTGAGGAAAGGAACCGATCGGGTCTAAAATGACACACATCAAAATGTACTCAAAAGTTTTCTGAATAAATGAACAATTGGAATAAGAACTGCAAGCCCACTTCAGTCACCTACTCCCATCTTCTTTGAAAAAAGTTACAAAGAGATAAAATGCTAAAACTAGTATCTTCACATTTAAGTTTTTTCGAGGTGGTAGCAATGGCAGGAAGATAGATTTCCGGAAAAAAAATGCCAGCAATAGATGTCTCAGAGTAGAGGGTTAAATCCTAGATCTTTTATAATCTGGTAATCAGTAGGAAAGACAGATTATAAATATATGCTCCTCTGTGATTTTACTATGTCTCTCAGTAATTTGTGTTGGGATTTGATTGTATAGCCTGTATTGTAAAGGTAACAACTGAAAACTTAATTCCTTCATGGTGACTTAGGGTGAGGTCTAGTGGGCCGTGATTGGTTTATAGTGATTGGATCATGAAAGTAACAGTCTTATCAATGTTCTATTAGATCCAGTGAGTTCTGGGTCTTATGAGAAGAGGCTAGTTCTCACGAGAATTGATGTTATAAAAGAGAGGGCAGTCTTTGCATGCACCCACCAGTGTGCTTCTATCAACCACACTGCAGGCCTAAGAATTTGACTTTCTAGCCTCCAAATCATGCTTCTGTTAGCAATGAAAAAAGGGATAAATGTATGCTTTCAGCATGTCTTAGACAAAATAAATAAGCACTTCGAAGTCTTGGGAAAAGGTTTACTATCTTATGCAACATGACTTTTTTCTTTTTCCCCTTTAGGAATTATTTATTTTATTTATTATTATTATTATTATTTGCTATAGGGCACATGTGCTCACCAGAGAGAGAGAGAGAAAGTGAGAAAGCAAACCAGGTCCAGGACTTGAACCACAGTCGGCCATGTGTGAATCCAGTTTCTTAGCCACCATGCCACCTGCTGACCCCCGTGACTTGTTTTCTAGCACACCTACAACACAAAGTTGTTGTTATATAAGTTACAATACCTTACCATAAAATTATTTCCTTTTAATAAGAAGAAAGTTATTTTGGACTGCAAAGAAACCATAAATCTGATCTGTTTCCCTCCAGTTCATTTGGACGGCCATCTGGCAAGATTATTCAACACAGTGCAGACAGACCAGTTCTCGGTACAAGTCAAATACTTTCTATTTAAAAGTCAATGTTGTGCCGAAGGCTGAGCTGTAACTTTTTTTCATTTTCTTCCCTTTGCTCCTTTAGAGCCAAATAAAGAGAAGAGTTGACTTAGAACTTCTTGTACTTCTTTATCTACCATATGATGATAAAGCAATACAACTGCTTCCGCATGCCACATTCCATATCAGTGTCACAATTTTAGAGCAACGAGAACTGACTGTAGATACAGCAGCCTTCTAGGAGAGAAGGGACAGCCTCCTCAAGGTAGACAAGTCTTTGGTTGTTTTTTTGGGGGGGAGGGAGGGACAGAGGTTTTTGCCATAGGGCGTGTGCGCTTGCCAGACAGACAGAGAGAGACAGAGAGACAGAAAGCGAGATATCACCCCCCATGGGGAATGGCCACGGCGCCATCCCTTCTCCTCCATTCTCCTCTTGGGATCTGGGGCAAGCACACACATGCGCCCAGCGTGAGTTTTAAGCCACTGGGTCTGGGACTCAAACCACGGTCGACTACATGGGAGTCCAACGACATAGCCATTACACTAACTGCTGGTCCCTGGTTTTTAGGAAGACATCTCCCATAGCTTTGACAGTTCTTAGTGGACAGAAAAGAGGTCCTTTGGGGTAAAGCCTGAACAGCTAATTTTTCTGCATAGTAAACAATGTAATATGTATAGTGTCTTTGTGTGCGTGCGAGCGTGTGTGTGTACGTGTGTGTGTGTGTGAATGGCAGGGAGAACCTAGAACTGGGGAAAGAAGCAGAGCACGGCCCTACCCAGTGGAACTTTCTGTCCTGGGAATGTTCCGTTTCTCCACTGTCACATACAGTAGCCACCAGTTGACGTGTGGCTACTGAGCACGTGGCACGCAGCTGGCGCGACCAGGAATCTGAATGTTTAACTCCACGAATTACTTTAAGTTAAAGTGGCCTTGTGTGGCAAGTGACAGTGCACCTCCACCTCAACCCCACCTCCTCCAACTTGAGCCACAAGCAGCAGAGAAACCAGAGAGTTCATGAGAACAGTCCAGGGTGGAGACACTAAGGGATTTTCCTAAAGGTCAGCCTAAAGTCGTCGCAGGATCCGAGTTTCCTTCTGTTGCCACAAACCTTCAGTGACTGTACCCAGTGACTGTTCATCCTGGCTTGCCGGGATCACCACTCTGCTCCTGATGTCCTGGGGTAACTGCTTAGCCCCTGCTTCCTTCTCAGAATGTTCTCACTCGATAATATGTCACATTGGCTCCTACACACACAGCCTGTATTTGGGGCATTGTGGATCTTTAGGGTCAGGAACATAAAGAGAAGTTTGGGCTTCCCTGTCACCTCTCCTCAGCAGCCCTGCGCAGGAGGTGGGAGGGAGAGAGAGGGCTGCAGAAGAGTCAGACAACATGGCGGATGCAGAAGTGAGACCAAACTGTCTTTCCTCAGGTAAACTCCCAGGGAGGGAGGGATGGGATAGCTAGTTACAAAAGGGGGAGGGGACAGCTATTTTAGGGACTAGATGGTGCAGTGGTAAAACGTGTTCCTCTGCAAGGCAGTCCATGGGAAGTTTCCTGGTTCAAGTCCAGAGGTCTCCCTGGGTATGCCAGGCACATGCTTGCCCATGGTCCAGAGCTGGCTGAAAGCTAGGGCTGGGAGTAGGTGCTAGTGTCAAGACCCAGTAGAGGATGGGTCTAGAGTCTCTCTTTAACTTGCTCACGGAAGAAATAAATAAATTTTAAGAAAAAGAAAAAAGGAAACATGTCTGAATTTTTTAAGCATTGCCAAGTAAAACTGGACAGACAGGCTAAATGTCTTTCCACTTCCTCATCTTGATCAAATTCAGTGTTAATATGCAGAGCATGCTTGCAGTTAAACACTGAAGCACCCCTGGTAAAATTCTTTAAGGCATAAATAAAGTTCTAAATAAAAGTATCTGAGATTTCTGCAAAGATGGAATAAAACCAAACTGGCACATGTATGGTAAAGTAAACTCCGAAGTCCTAGAGCCTGGGCTTTAACTAAAATATATCAGACATTCATTTCTGACTTTTGATCTAACATTGTGTGTGTTTGTGTGTGTTCTGAAAGTCCTATGCAGGAAGGGACATTTTGTGATTTCTTGCTTAAGCACAATTGTAAACGAGAACTAGACATTTTTGCTGCATCTGTCCTAAATCCACTACACATATGAAACATTTGAAGAATAAGGCATTCTATGTCCAGGCATACACAAAATGTAGTTTTGTCTTTCTTATGGCCTAAGCACATAAATGCCTAGAAGACAGGTCACAGTTCACCTAAACTAGCACTGACATAAGAGCAGCAAAGCCCAGGGGTGACGTGATTAAAAGGCAGGCCCTGCAGTTTTGAATTCTCATTAACCCAACTTATTTTTTTTAATCTATAAAATGGGGTAATTGGAATGCTTGCTTCTTAGGTCTGTTACGAGACTTCAATTAGATCATCGAAATAAGACACAGTACATACATGTGCTCGTAAGCGTGAACCATGATGACAGTGCTGCTGATGACAAGGACCGTGACAATGGTGATGATGGAGATTGGGAGGGATGAGTGGTGGGGAGAGAGAATGTCCATTGAAGAATGTGCACACAAACTTGAAGAGAAGCAACAAAGCTGTCCTTTGGAAAATGTGTCCTGCGGGGAGATGGTGGAGCAGCTGCGATGAAATTGGACTACATGAGAAAGGTCTTGAGTTCGCATCCTGGGACTTCCTCAGCCTGTCAGGCCAGCTGTGATGAGGGATGGATAGTGGCATGAAGACCCCATTCAGGATATCTGTCTCTCTTTTTGTCTCTCTCGCTCATGGAAGAAGTAAATAAGTATACTTTTCAAAAATCCTAATTGAGGGTTCACTTTTGCTACTCTAAAATACTAATATCAACCTAGTGAGTTGTCCATTCACCATTTCCCCTTTCCACACACTGTGGTGAAATTTGAATGTTTTCTGTTGAGTAGAATGTGAATTCTTTGAGGGAAGGGATAGATTGACCCAAAACTCTATCTTGGCAACGAGCGTAGTACATGAAATATGGAAGGCAGTCAACGATTATTCACTGACCCATCAAGCACCAACTATCGACGGGGCCTCCCCTGCTGTGTGAGCGCCCTGCCCGTGCTGGGCGCCAAGGACACGCACCTGCCTCAGTGGAGAAAGAGTGGGTCACGAGTCAGAATATCCTCTTTAATGGGCAGGAAGAGAAGAGATCTTCGGTTGTCGTTGCTGTTGGCCTATCACATATACTTTAATCTGGTATCTACTTTTTGCCTTGTCTACTCCTCTACTACTTAGTCTGTTTTTTTTTTGTTTTGTTTTGTTTTTAGGATTCATTTTTGAAACTCAAAAGAGAATTTCATTATAGTTTGCATGTTACAAATACCTAAGAAACTATTTTCTTTATACCATGATCGCCATGTGTTTTATCACGTGTGCACTTTCGCTCAACCATAGTCTGTGCTTCTCAGCTCCAGCCCTCGCAGAACACATACTGAGGCCCAGTCGTTTTCTGATAGGTCATAGGTGAGAAGTTGCTGATCTTTCGTAGCAGCATTTGGTGCTGCTCTCAAGGTGAACGGACTTTAAGAAGCCCTGCTTGGGGACAGCAGATGGCATAGCAGTTACATCGTTGGACTCCCACATGGCTGACTGTGGTTTGAGTCCCAGACCCAGTGGCTTAAAAAATCATGCTCGGCACATGTGTGTGTGTGTGCCCAAGATCCCAGGAGGAGAATGGAAGAGAAGCAACTGAAGCAGGCCATCCCCCTGAGGGGTGATTTCTCACTTTCCTTCTCACTATCTCGGTCTCTATCTGGTGAGCACATGTGTCCTAAAACAAAAATCTCTAAACATTTTTTTAAAAAGGAAGACGTGCTACTCATTGACCTTCTGGAGCAAGGAGTTGATAGAAGGGTTGGTCTTACTCAGAGTTTCATAGCAGGTAAGAATTTCTAAGGCCAAAATGTAGAGTAGGTCCTAGACCTCTTAGTGGAGCATGGACATGATGTACAGACCATGATAGAACGCCTGGGTATAAATGAACAGGGCTTCCTGGGCCAGGGCCTGTCCTTGTGTATGGGCCCAATTCTCCTCAGCTAGGGGAATTTTCATAAACCGAGAAGCTTCCCCCTGCACTGGCCTCACTTAAGGAATGGAGCAAGAGACAGCACACCAGCAGGCATGCTCCCAGCAAACCAGGGCTTAGTTTCAAGGGTCTGAGTCACAGGTCAGAGGTGAGGCCCTGTCAACAACAGGTGGATGCAGAACCCTCCCTGCGCACTGCCCACCCCCCCACACACACACACACATCAGGAACCATTCCGATTATAACAGCCCCAGCATCATAGCTTACAGGTACCAGCAAGTAGAGGGCAAGGAAGATGGTGGGGTCCCTGGTCACTGAGCTCAGGAAGCCCAGAGCCATGCCTCCTCACCATGCAGGTATAGTTATCTGTGGTCCTCCAGCCCATGCACAGTTTAGCAACCTCAGGTGACTCTTACCATCACTAGTGTTGCCTGGTAACACCACTAGCATTCACTCCTATCAGATTTCCAGGCAAGCAGTGACAGAAAGTTAGCCCAAGATCATTTTTTTTTAAGAGAAGGAAATGCTTTGCTAAGCTTTTATTCACATTCCCTATTTCTGAGCCATTTGACCTCTCCACATCTTACTAGAGCTTACCAATGACAGAAGACATGTACCCTAAACTCAGCATGTATGACACTCACGTAATCCTCTCCTCCCTCCTTGCCTTGATACCTTATGTTCCCTGTATTGATTAACGCAGGTTAGTCACATGAGGATGTGCTAATTAATCTACGCCAGACTCCTGAGCGTGACAAATAGATATACTCTGCCTCCAGCCTTCCCTCCCCACACACACTCATCCTGTAGACACCAACTATTTGTCATTATCATTAGAAAGCACCATGAAATACAGAAGATAAGCAACAAATATTTATTGACTCAGTTATGCAACAGCTATTGACTAGACATCCTCTGCTGTGTGATCACATTGCAGACCTGGAATATCGGAAGACCTGGAATATCTTTCCACTGATGCCACTTGGCCAGGAAGGCATTTGATCTTCTGAAAAGTAATTCAAAAGTCACTTCTAGGAAACTATAAATTAACCCAAGTATTAAATGATTGCTCCCTCTGCCTTCTCCTCTCGCCCATTTGAGCCTCCACTGCAGCACTACCCATGAGGCTGTGGTCCCCATCCCCTACAGCAGCAGTCCTCAACACCCAGGCCAAGGACCAGCACCAGTCTGAGGCCTGTTAACAACCAGGCTGACGGCAAGAGGTGAGCAGCTAGCAAGAAAGCAAAGCTTCCACTGTGTCTACCACCACTCCCCAATACTCTCATTACCATCTGAGCTCCGCCTCCTGTCAGATCAGTTGTGGCATTAGATTCTCATAGAAGAACAAACCCTATTGTGAACTGCACATGTGAGGGATCTAGGCTGCATGCTCCTTATGAGAATTTAATGCATGATAATCTGAGGTGGAGCTGAGGTAGTGATGCTAGCGTTGGGGAGTAGTTGCACATACTGATTAACATTAACAGAGAGAAGGACCAGCAGTTGGCATAATGGCTACGTTGCCTTGACTTCCATGTAGTCGACCATGGTTAGAGTCCCGGACCCCGAGGCTTAAATTCAGGCCAGGCATGTGTGCATGCGTACCCAAGATCCTGAGAGGAGAATGGAAAAGAAGAGATTGTGGCATGGCCATCCTCCCCAGAGGGGTGATTTCTCACATTGTCTTTCTGTCTTTCTCTCTGTCTTTCTGGCGAGCGCGTGTGCCCTATAGCAAAAAACTCTCAAATAAATAAATAACATAAACAGAGAGAAATTATCTGTTGATGATAACATGTATGATAATATCTTTAATTGCACTAATATACAGTGTATTCGTGCTGGGAAAATTCAGTTTACAAGCTGTAATGATATACAATAATTGAATATATTTTAAAAAACTACGAAACATCAAACAAAGGGGGCGTGGTGGCACCTGCCCTATGGCAAAAACATCAAACAAAGGAAACCAATAAATGGAGTACTAAAAGTTATAAATAAAAAAATTATACCTTTAAAAAAAATTAGCAGGGAGATTTGGCTGCATAGAGACAGTAAGAAATCAATTGCTTGCAGACTCATCTCCAAACCCTTTCTGTGAGTGGCATGTGACAATCAAACTGTATCTGGTGGCAGGCTTTATAGTGGTGAGGGAGTTGATGTACCTCAATTGTACAGCTGCATCCAGTAGCCAGCCATAATTCAGAATCTGCACCTCTCCTCCCTCCAGTGCATGTAAGAACTCTTCCAAAAGGTCCTTGGTGCAGAAAAGGTTGGGGACTGCTAACTTACAGAGCTGTTTCAGGCAAGAAATCCTGCCTTTTCCATGTTGCTTCCCAGAGCCACAGGCATGGCTCTGCACTCAGTGTACCTGGAAGTCTGATGGCTTGAATGCAAATGGTAGTTTGGACGCTGTGCCTTAAGACACTAGTAGAACAAGGGGAACAAGGCCCAAAGGCAAGAAAGTGGGGGCAGATCAGGGACACAGGCTAGTTTGCTGATACATGCTGTGATCTTGCCCTGACCTAAGAAATTTAGGCTTTTTTCAGCTGCAAATGGTACTACACAGAGACTCGAGAAAAATTGGAGAAATTATAACACAATCAAGTCTCTGAGTAGGATTATTTCCAAATGATAAGATGCATAGATCTGTTCAGAGCAGAGCAAGGTTTCTCAAGTTAAAACATTTTTTAAAAGCTAAGCAAAGGATATGATGCAAAAACTGCCAAGTTTTTATATATGATTTCAACTATCCCAATACACAGTCTATTTTTATTCTTGTTTTTGTTTTGTTTTTTAGGTTTTTGCCATAGGTGCATATGCTCAGATAGAGAAAGTGAGAAATCATCACCCAGGAGGGATGGCCATGCCACAATCCCGTCTCCTCCATTCTCCCCTAAGGATTTTGGTCACACATGTACACGTGGCCTGACCGGCATGATTTTTAAGGCATTGCCTCCAGGATTCTAACTGGGGTATGGTCTTTAAAGTGAAAGACAATTATGGAGGCTACATAGTATGCAACCACTCAACCTAAATGAAAGTCATCTTTGGCTTCTGAGGATCCCTTCCTGCCCCATTATCACAGAGCACAGTCATTAAGGAGGTGATAAAGACCCGCCAATTCAAAAAGCATAGCCCACTGTTGGATAACAAGTAAGGGCTAACCCACTAACAAAAATAATGCAAACATTTACATTTACAAGCATTTACAGTCAAGTTGAAGCAGTAGAAGCTAAGAAAACTATTGGACAAGACCCAGTTTCTGCTTTTCAGCAATGCACAAAACAAATTCTGCAACACGACTCTAACTCTCCCTTCTTTCTAGTTCCATCTTGCCAGGAACAGACTGACGTCCTAGCTAATCAATCCCACAGTCGTTAGTATACAGCTAGAATGGCAACAACACTCTCTCTGACACTTTGAAGCAGGGGGGTGCGGGGAGGGGGGTTCTTCTGGCTGTTTCTGCTTTTCAGCAATGCACAAAACAAATTCTGCAACACGACTCTAACTCTCCCTTCTTTCTAGTTCCATCTTGCCAGGAACAGACTGACGTCCTAGCTAATCAATCCCACAGTCGTTAGTATACAGCTAGAATGGCAACAACACTCTCTCTGACACTTTGAAGCAGGGGGGTGCGGGGAGGGGGGTTCTTCTGGCTTGGAGAAATACTCTCTCTGACACTTTGAAGCAGGGGGGTGCAGTGGGGGGGTTCTGTCATGGAGAAATATGTCTCACTAAGGAAATGAAATGGAAAAAGTTAAACAATATAATATAGGAAGATTTCCAAGGTGTGTTGTTGAACAAAAAGAAAAAGCAAGATGTAGACTCATGCCCGTACAGTCTGCTCCCAGTTGTATATCATGTGCATGGGACATACACCTGTCTTTTTTTTTTTTTTTTTTTTGGAGAGGTTTTTGCTCTAGGGTGCATGCACTCGCCAGAAAGAGAGAGACAGAGAGACAGAAAGCAAGAAATCACTCCCCAGGGGGGATGGCCATACCGCAATCCCTTCTCCTCCATTCTCCTCTCTCAGGATTTGGGCACGCCCACACACGCACCCGGTGTGAGTCTAAGCTACCAGGTCCAGGACTTGAACCGTGGTTAGCTACATGGGAGTCCAGCGACACAGCCATTACGCCAACTGCTGGTCCCAGACATACACATGTCTTTATAGGCATGTTTCTGCGTAGAATTTCTAAAAGATACACCCAAAAAGTCATTGCTGATGGTTATTTCTGGAGAGTGCTGTGGTACCACGGATCAGAAAGATATTTTTAATGATACACCTTGTACTGTGTACCCTAGCATGCATTTCTTCCATTTTTAAATTGTAAATACAACAAACAAAAGGTAGAGAGGCAAGACATTTATGAAACGCAGAAGTGGGTTATTATCTGTTGATGATAATGTGTTTTCTGCCTTCAACTGGGTTGATGTGAAGTATATTCACATTGGGTAAATTCAACTTACAAGCCGAGTGATATATAGTGATTAAATGTATGAAATTTAAAAATAATAATAATAGTAAAAGGTAAGGAACATGACAAGGCGGGAAATAACTGCACAATGAGTGGATAAAATAAATCCCCGATAATCGACAACTTTCTACGAGCTCTGCACAACTCCCTACCAGCTCACCATCACACCATTGCTGCGGCCCTTGGGTGTGGCTGTGATCTCTCTGGACCCTGGAAACCAGCCTTTCCCTGTGCTTTTCTGTCACCTCGGTCAAACCCACAGTTGGCTCTGGCTCTAAGCTTTTTCTAGTATGTGGAATGCCGCCAAGTTTGAATGGTTTCCCAGGGAGGGTAAATAGTGTGTTAGAGATTGAGTTTAAAAAAAAGAAAAAAAAAAAAACTTCTTTTAGTAAGCCAATGGGATCAGTCCAGGGTTTGTAACGTATTACCTGAATCCTATTTAGGTCCTTTGATTACTTCTTTCATCTTAAAAACTGTAAAATAAACACACCCTTTCCAACTTAGGATATGCTGCTTAGGTACCCCATGTGTGAACCAAGCATTCCTGGCTTCCCTCCCTTGGGCTGTGTGGCTGGAAGGAAGTACTTTCTACTAATATCATTGTTAACAAAACAAATGAAACTTAACAGGATGTCTATGAATTAATGTATATTTTCATCAAACCCTTATCATATACTGCCCTCTTGTGGGCCATTTAGTAAAACAGTCTGCTAAAAATAGATTTTTAAAGAACTGTCACACCTAGGCTAGAAAATTGTCTTAAGATGTGTTTTAAAAGACAACAAATTGAATATGTGCACCTCTTTTGAAGTTAAATATTCTGCAAAAATTTCAGTTACTTCTATCTTTCATAAAAATTGTCATCATTTCCTTAAACATTTTACTTATTTACTTTGCTGGGAAATTTCGACCTTGACACCTCGGTATTGATAGTATAATCTATTTTCCAACGCAAATTAACTGTGTCCCACTTCATAAAAGTTACTTGTAAAATGGTCAAGATAAGCATGATCGTCAAAGTATCATGTGCCCCATTTTGAGTTTTAGTATTGTTAATGTAGAACCTTAGTAAGGAGCGACTTCCACAGTGGAGGGTGTTTCAG
>NW_006206301.1:1616063-1645663 GCF_000334495.1 Tupaia belangeri chinensis | reverse complement strand
TTTCAGAAAAAAAGTAGCCACCACACCTGGGTTTGCTCCTTACTCTGGGCAGATTGGGAGCCAATTAAGAACTCTTTTGTGGGACCAGCAGATGGTGTAATGGTTACTTCTCTGGACTCCCACATAGTCGACCACAGTCCGAGTTTCAGACTCGGCAGCCTAAAACTCACACCAGGTGCATTTGTATGTGTGCCAGGATCCTGAAAGGAGAAAAGAGGAGAAGGGATTCTGGCATGGCCACCTCCCCGCCCCCCTCCCGGGGTGGTGGGTAGTTTCTCGCTTTCTGTCTCTGTCTCTCTCTGTCTCTCCAGCAAGTGCTTGCGCCTATAGCAAAATTCTCTCTGAAAAAAAAATTCTTTTTCCTTCTCTGTTCACGCCTGGGAGTCATTTATCACTTAGTTTAATATGATTGGGGAGCCAAACACCCAGACATACTGCCAAGTTTTCTAAGCTTTAAAAACTATCCTTTTCCAGCCAGGTCATACTTTTTATTTATAGTATACTTTTTCTCATCCCTCTTCCCTCCAAGAAGCTCAGAATGCTTTGCCTAGACCTTCATATATGAATTCTTTTATTATTATTATTATTATTATTATTGCCAGAGGACATGTGGGATCTCCAGAGAGAGCGCGTTAGGGAAAGTCTCCCCCAATGTGTCAGGGTCATAAGGCAATCCCTTCTTCATTTCTCCATCCTGTTGAGATTTAGAGACATGCATGCATATGTCGTATGTTTTCCAAACTCTGGGACTGGGATTCAAACTGTGGTTGGTCAGGTGTGATATCCAGCTCAGTCAGGCTATGGAAAAATTCAGCATCAAAACTGTACATATTTACAGGGTACAGAGTAATCTTTCAGTACACGAGTATAATGTGTAAGGATTAAATCAGGATAATCAGCATTACTCTCACCTCAAACATTTACTATGACTCTGTGTTGGGAACATGCGAAGTTGTCTCTTCCAGTTGTTCTGAAACATACCATTTATTATTGTCAGCTCAAGGCTCCCTGCTGTGCTAGAACTTGCTCCCCCTGTCTGTGCTCGCAGCCTTAACCAGCATCCTGCCCCCACTTTCCCCTACTCTCCCCAGCCTCTAGTAACCACTACTCTGTTTTTTGTAGCTTCCCCATGAGTGAGGGCATGCGGTGTACCTGGCTTATTTCATTTAACAGTACTGTTCTCCAGACTCACCCCTGTTGCTCAAATAACAGGATTTCGTTCTTTTTAATGGCTGACTAGTATTCCAATGGCTGACTACACATTCCACGTTGGTTTATGAGCGCTCAACCCCATTACCTACAAGCAAGGGGAGGAGAGAATGCCCCGGGAGGCGGGCATCCTTTCAGATGCAGATCCCTGTGTCTGGGTCCAGCTCTCATTCCCAACCTCGTCCCAGACTGCTCTGGCATCCTCTCCACGGGGAGACCGGAGAAAAACACATCTGCAGGGGCCTGCGTTTTTCACAGCAGGCCCTACTCCGCCGTGGCGCAGTCGCGGCCCCGGTGGGCCCCCGCCTCACCCCTGTAGTGGGGGACCGAGAAAGCGGGGCGCAGGCCCACTAGGGGCGGCCGGCCCAGCGCTGCGGGAACCGCGCTCAGCCGCGGGCTGGCGCCGCCCTCCAGGCAGGCCTCCGGACCCCTGCGGGCGTTTCTTAGAGCCGGAGGCGCGGCCGGCCGGGGTGGGGACACGACGCAGTTCAGCCGGCTCCTCACAGTGACCTTTGCAACCTAACACCCAGCTCTCCCTCCAGCTGCACGGCCGCACCCTGGGTTCTTGACCGTCTCCCTGCGCACCTCCTCTGATGTCTTCACGTTGCACATTTAACGGCAGAAGCCTAGGTAAATACCGCAGAAAGGCTCCTTTTGCTTGAAAAGCATGATTTTAACATCCAAAAGGGAAAAGAGAAATAACTAGAGAGAACCAAAGGTCCCGCCGCCGCTTAGCGCCCTGTCTCCTCGGCTCCTCCTCCCCTCCCAATGTGCCTCCCTCAGTTTGGTGCTAAGTACCTATTATTATCACCTCTATTATAAAACTCTCTCCTTTAACTCACAATTATCACCCCTTTCATCTTGGCGGAGGGTTGTCCCTTTGATCCGGAGTGTGGCTTCTCCCCCTGTGGTTGCCAGAGACTCCTCAGCTGACTTTTCTGGCACAAGGGCTGAAACTTTCAAATTCTTATCTGGTCCTTCTCCGCTGTCCTGCTCACTTTTTCTTGCCAGGAGAAATGCATCCAGGGTGGAAATGCTACATCTGAACCAAGTTTACTTTTTCAACACTAACCATTGTGGTAAGATAGCATGGCCTTTTTAAAATGTAGTGGATAAAATAATGCCTTAAATCAGAGAGGAGGGTGGTGGGAGAGGAGGAGGGAGAGAACCAGGGGGAGAGGGAGAAACAGAATCTCTCTTCACCAGGCCTGCTGGGAATAACAGCAGCCTCAGCTTCTTTCCTCCCTCGTCTAAGCCGTCTGTAACACACACCACCTGGTACAAAATAAAAAACACGGCCCCTTGTTCAAACAACAGTAAACCGTGAGACCTCGCGTGGGGCCCACTGGCGCGCAGAGCCCTGCACCTACACTACCCTAGCTGCACACCCATGAAGCCAGTCCTGCCCCTACCTGGGTTTGGCTGTGCTACTTACTTGGGGGATTTTCTCCAATTTGGTGAGTGACCAAGTCACCATGGTTAGCCTGGAACTTTCTCAGGCTGAACACGGAAAATCCCACATCCCAGTTACGCCCTTAGTTCCAGGCAAATCAGGACAGTTGTCACTACTCCCTGCTGGATGGACAAAGAACTGTTCTCTCATTTTCTTAATTTCCCCACTTGCAACCAAAAGCAACTGGAGGCCACTCTCCCTTCCTATGTTCTGGAAATGAGGCCATTCCAAATGCCTGTAGATTTATTCCCATATTTTTCATGTCCCCACTGAGAAGGCTGCTGAAACCATGGTTCTGTGTCAGAAGTAAGTTGGAATTTCTTGCAACTCAACTTTAGATAAAGCACTCCATTTTCTCGGGTTTGGTGGTTGTACCAAAATTTTACGGTTCTTTTTAAAAAGTGTAGGGATGCCCTACCAATTGTGTAAAGTAGTATCTCTATCAAAAGAATCACATAATTTATGTCCTCCAACAAAATAAAATTTTTAGGTTGACTTATTATTCCATGAGACAGAAGGAGAGGATGGGAGAGATAACCACCCCCAACAAGGTCTTCATGCCACAATCTACCCCCGTCCTCAGCCGGTCCCAATCACATGCACCCTCATTCTGCACAGGGAGGCTCTAGAATGCAATCTGAGGCCTTCCATGCGGGTCCGGCATCACAGAGCATGGCTTTACCACTATGCCACCATCTAGCCTTCAAAGTATTTATTTTAATTCATTAAAAGTAACGACAGGGAACCAGCAGTTAGCGTAATGGCTTTGTCGCTGGACTCCCACATAGTCGACCGCGGTTGGCGTCCCGGACCCGGTGGCTTAAAACTCACGCCGGGCGTGTGTGCGTGCATGCCCAAGATCCCGAGAGGAGAATGGAGGAGAAGGGATTGCGGCATGACCATCCCCCCTGGGGGGTGATTTCTCGCTCTCTGTCTCTATGTCTCTCTCTGTCTGTCTGTCTGGCGAGCGCAAGCGCCCTATAGGGAAAACCTCTCAAAAAAAATAAATAAATAAAGTAACGACAAATATACTCAGTAAAAACTAATGAACTGTTATTTTGTCCTGGGGGGACAGAATATGGTAAAAACAAGACTTCACATGCTCACTTATTGTTAAATGGGAATGGAACACTCCTCAAACCACTTTGCTGGGCCTGGAGACATCATGATGCCCCCCTGTAATTGCATGTAGTTTACTATTTAAATGTTCTTAATAAGGCATGACTCCCAGAACAGTCCATTTACTCCTTCAACAGTTACTCGAGCACGCTTGAACTTGCCTCTTGTTCCCTGTATCACAAATTCTCCTCACACAGCTCATAGTCAGTGCTTCAGCTGGTGGTTTTATTTGTTTGTTTGTTTGTTGAGAGATTTTTGCTATAGGGCATGTGCACTCACCAGAAAGAGAGAGACAGAGAGACAAGAAAATGAAAAATTACCCCCCAGGAGGGATGGCTACACGCAATCCCTTCTCCATTTTCTTCTTGGGATTTTGGGCATGCACACACGCATCTGGTGTGAGTTTAAGCCACCAGGTTCGGGACTCGAACTGCAGTGGACTACATGGGAGTTCAACAACATAGCAATTATGCCAACTGCTGGTCCCTCAGTTGGTGTTCTTACACATTCTTCGCTGAGAAAATAGAAGACATTGGTCAGGAGCTCTCATAGCCTCCAGCCAGCCTCCTTCCTAATAAGCGCCACACAGGGCCTGGTCTTACGGTGCTGCCCTGATACTCAGCAGTTCATCCTCTTAAGTCCTTAAGGACTTGCCTTCCATAACCAAACTACTGTTTGTGGGGGGTTTTTTGTTTGTTTGTTTGTTTGTTTGTTTGTTGGAGAAGTTTTTGCTATAGGGCACGTGCACTCGCCAGACAGAGACAAAGAGACAGAAAGCGAGAAATCACCCCCAGGAGGGAGGGCCATACCGCAATCCCTTCTCCATTCTCCTCTTGGGATCTTCAGCATGCACACACACACACTCGGCGTGAGTTTTAAGCCACCCGGTCCGAGATGCGAGCCGCAAGCCACGGTTGACTGCATGGGAATCCAGTGACATAGCCATTACACGCTAACTGCTGGTCCCCCAAACTACTGTTTTTGAGAGAGACTTTTGCTGTAGTGGGTGTACTCACCAGAAAGACAGACAGATGGAAAGCAAGAAATCAGCTCCCCAGGGAAATGGCCATGCCACATCCCTTCTCCTCCATTCTCTTCTCAGGATCTTGGGCAACAATGCACATGCACCTGGCATGAGATTTAAGTCTCTGGGTCCAGGATTCGAACAGCAGTTGACTAAGTGGGAATCCAGCAAGGTAACCATTGTACCATCTGCTGGTCTCCATAGCTCAACTACTTTCAGATATTCTTTTCCTTTCTAGTTCATCTCTCAACTAAAATTCATGGAGTAGTGGTTCTCAAAGTGTGGTTTCTGGATCGTTTCAGCATCTGGTTTCAGCATCACCAGAAAATTGTCAGAAACACTCCTAGGCCCAGCCTAAGAGGCACAGTCAATAACAACCTGAACTGCAGTGCTGGAAACCACCTAGATAACTTCAGGTTCAGATCCCCAGGTCACCTTGTCAACACACTAAGCACATGCACACGTGCCCAGGATGCTGACAGTCTAGAGGGCTATGAGAAGGGAATCAGAGTATGACGAGACCCTATTGAAGCTACTCCTCCCTCTCCCTTTCTCTCTCATGCACATATATGTTCTATATCATGAGTAGAAATTAAACAAATAAATACTAAAAATTATGCCTCATTCCAGATGTACTGAATCTGAAACTATGGGAATGGAGATTAGCAATCTATGGAGTTAGCAAGGCCTCTGGGTGGTCCTGATGCCTACTAGAGCTTGAGACCCATCAATCTGGCTGAAACTTCTCAGCCTCCTTCCTAAGCACCCCTCCTGTGTCCAAAGGCAGGGTAGATAGATCACCAGAACCAAAGGAGAGACTTCTCTGGACGGCTGGAAGCCTCTGCCTTTAGCTTCTCCTGGTCCTGTTTTTGTTAATGACTTGGATAGAGGCACAGATAGTTTGCCAATCTCATTGTTAAGGTGACAGAGAGCTGGCTAGGGTAGAGACATTGAATGATGACATCAGGACCCAAAGACACAAAGTGATCGTCCAAATCTATCAAGATGAAGATTTACATGCTATATTAGTTAGGATTCAATTCAGCTTTGAGTGACAGAAAACCCAAAATAGCACTGGCTTCTTAAGGCAGAACTTTCTTTCTCATTCACATGAATGAACTCTGGAAGTCTCAGGCTGGAATCTATGGCGTGTCTCTGCTCCCTGGAATTCCCAGGGCTCAGCTTCTCATCCAGCTCACCTCTGCCATTTCTAGTTATGGCCTCATCCATCCTCAAGTCAAAGAGGGAGACATCCATGTTTCAGGTAGTAAAAGGGAGGAAAGATGGAGAAAGGACCCATTCTTGTTGTCTTCTAAGGATTCCACATGCTACCATGTTATGCATCTCCTCACGTTCTATTGACCAATTCTAAGGATTCCACATGCTACCATGTTATGCTTCTCCTCACAGCTTGTGGCAAGGCTGCAATGGAGGCTGAGCATTGTAGTGTTCTTGTTTTGCTTTTTTTTTTTTTTTGAGAGGTTTTTTTCGCTATAGGGTGCATGCACTCGCCAGACAGACAGAGAGAGACAGAGAGACAGAAAGCGAGAAATCACCCCCCAGGGGAGATGGTCACACTGCAATCCCTTCTCCTCCATTCTCCTCTCGGGATCTTGCGCACACACGTACACGCGCCCGGCGTGACTTTTAAGCCACCGGATCCAGGACGCGAACCGCGGTCGACTACGTGGGAGTCCAGCAACATAGCCATTATGCTAAATGCTGGTTCCCAAAAGGGAGAACAAATATTGAGCCACAGTGAACAGTCTCTGCCAACAGAAACAAAAACTAAGTCCTTCACATAAACCCCAACATGCAAACGCCCCTCAGGGCTTGGTGGAGAAGAAGATAGGGGTTACCTCACAGCCTAGTGGTTAAGGGAGCTGGATCCTACATGGCCGACTGTGATTCAAATCCTGGCCCTAGTACCTTGGAAAACATTGGGTACATGTGCGGGCATGCCCAAACCCATCAGAATGGGAAAATGGAGAAGGGATGGAGGTATGGCCATGCACCATAGGAAGCTCTTTCTCTTTCTCTCTTGCTCTCTCTCTCTCTGATGAGTGTATGTACCTCTGACAACTTTTTTAAAAAGGAAGAAAGAAAGAGAAGAGAAAAGAGTAATAGCCATGCAAGCAGCCCTCATCTGTCCCCTTGCAAAGGCAGAAAACCTAGGACATACTGGCTTAGGTAGAAAGAGAAGGTGTGGAGCCAGGTCGTGGTGCAGCAGTAACATAGCTGGATTCCTGTGAGAAGGTCCTGGCTATATCCCCAGGCCTTTCTGTACACACTGGGTGCATGTACATGCTCATAATATGGGTTGTCCGGGGTGGGAGGTGGATCATAGCGTGAGGACTCTTTTGGAGACTTCCCTCCCTCTTTCTCTCTGTCTCTAATGCATGGCGAAACTAAATAAATATATTTTAAAAAGACAGAGAGAGAGAAAAGTTGGGGGGTATATAACTGACATTTCCAAAAACAAGAACAGCTTCAAGAACGTCTCAAATGATATTGTCAAGATTTCCCTCTCCTCTGTACTCTGCCTCACTGTTTCGCATGTCGGGTCTATTCCTCTGTTTCACATGGTGACCAGATGTCTGCCAGCAGGTCCAGGCTCCCATCTTCTGGATATGCAGTTAGACCAGGGGAAGATTGGTCCAGGCTCCCATCTTCTGGATATGCAGTCAGCCCAGGAGAAGACTCAAGTTCACTCTTCCCCACCCTCACTTCCTCATGTTTCTAGGGTCTGCTTCCTTTAGCAAGACGGTTCTCCACCCTGAATACTTGATGGAAAGCCCTCAGGAGTCTTTTAGTATTCCTGATGCCCAAGATCCCCTCGGCCAACTCTGGGTCTACTACTGGGCAGTGAGCACTGGCACTGAAAAATCTCACAGAGGATTCCCCTGAGCATCCAGAGTGGAGAACCCCTGCCCTGG
The DNA here is from genome assembly GCF_000334495.1 of Tupaia belangeri chinensis. Taxonomy (NCBI): domain Eukaryota; kingdom Metazoa; phylum Chordata; class Mammalia; order Scandentia; family Tupaiidae; genus Tupaia; species Tupaia belangeri. Next base: position 1,637,922 of record NW_006206301.1, on the reverse strand, counting down.
CACACCATGGGAAAGCAGAAGTTTTGTCTCTGAGTCTCTCCAGAGCATCTCCTCAGACAGTCTGTGGATGTCATGTGACTCGTCTCTCAGGTCCAGCTTCAGCACTGGCCACCCTCACTGCCTCTCTGGGAGCTGCCTGGCCCTCATACCTGTGTTCCCTCCATGGAGTCCAGCTTCTCTTCATGATACTTAGAGACAGAAGGCTAAGGAGGCACCCTTAGACTGCCCTGCCCTTCCATCTCCCCAAATCCCTATAGCTGGCTGTCAAGGTTGACTTTATCCTACTGAAGGTCTGGTAAAATTTTAAAGGGGAAACACCAAAAAGAAGGAAAAAATGTAAAGTCTTGAGAGCCATCTGCTCAGAGGCTGTAATGGAAATAGAGGACCAAGATTTGAGGACTGCCAACAATAAATGCTCCATAACAAGGGTTAGCTGGCCAAAAGAAAAAAAACCCTGCGAAGGATTGTTCAGAGGTCACAGGAAACCTACAAGAGGGTGAACTTCTAGAAGCTAAGGAAACAGAGGCCAGAAATGATCAGAGAATGACTAGCACCTGCTACACGACTTTGTCTAAGCAATTCTCCCGTTTATCTACTCCGATGACTTCTTTCAGGAGAGTGTGAAATATATAGAATGATAACTGTGATGTACTGCATTTCAGATGAAGCTCACATTACTATTTTTTAAAGTTTATTTATTCACTTCTCCTATGAGTGAGAGAGACAGAGAGACACCACTCGGAATCACTGGTGAAGTCTCAACACCAACAGGGTCTCAATACCACAATTCACCCCCAGCTTCATTCAGCCCCAGATCATTGGCACAGGCAAGGCCCACACACTCGAAGAGGTCTCCGGGAAGCAAATCCAGAACCTTCCCATATGGTTCAGTGTTGCAAAGCATCATGTTTTACCACTGTACCACCACCTGGTTCCCCAGTTACTACGTTTTGATATGTTGTAAGAAAATACCCAGATTTCTCTACAACAAAACAGAAGCTCAAGAAAAATTAGAAGTCTATGAACTTCTTAATAGAGAAGACTCCTTAAAACCCATAAATATTAAGTCAAAGTTCTAAGGTTCCTCAACTGTGTGCTGAAGTACCATGGGTCACTGCAGACAATCGGGTGTTCCCTGCAAAAGGCTTTAATATTTGAGGAAAACAAGGTGACATCTGTCAGGCACTGTACAAACTACCACTAAGGTATTTAGACCTAACCACTTAATAACCTCGCATTATACACATATGTTTTGGCCTGGAGCCCATGAATAAGTTACCAAGTGACTATAATCATGAACTAAGAAAGTTTGGGAACCTCTGAAACAGGCAAATGATTGGCCCAGCAGACCAATAGCTCTGTCTCTTCCTTCTACTTGCCATCATTGCAGTCATCAGCCTAAAAGTATGGCACGCCAAGAGTGCAAATATTTGCTCCTCATTACAGGTCTAAGGGACTTGCTCCTGTTCTGAAATTATACACAACCTACAAGTTGGTTGAAATTAGAATGTACAATAGAAATAATCTAAATAACATACTAAATTAAAATATTTTATTTCAAACTCATGACATATGTAGAGAAATCTAACTTATATCCAGAACATTTTCAGGTCTCATGTTCTTTGCTTTCAGCTGAGCACATCAGGTGGGTATTTTAAAAACGAGGGAGCAAACATCATGAGGTTACAATCATTGATTATATCCTATTTATGTCCATTAAGCCCACTCAATTCCATGGTCAAAGAGCAAATTTCTAATTCTGGTTGTATGTCTGTACTTGTCAGAATATGTATTTGTCTTGGCTATTTTTCAGTAAGATCCTAAAAGGAAAAGCCTAAAATATCACTGGCTTAACTTAAAAAAGCTTATTTTCTACTTACATAGAGGCTGATGGGGTTTGGATGTCTTCCTTTCACCTCATAGCTATGTCAGCTGACACACCTTTCCTCCAAGGTCCTGAGTCAGGACAAAGCATAGATGCAGGGATCATGTGAGCTCTTAATTGCCCAAGCCCAAGAATAACACAGCTCACTACTACTCACAGCCCATTGGTCAGAACTTGTCACATGGCTACCACCTTGCTGTAAGGGATGCTGGGAAATATGAGGAGCCCATAGAGATTTGGTAACCACTGCCTCCGCCACACTCCAGTTGCTTATAGTGACGTCAAGGGAGGATGTGAATTTACTCATTCAGTCACTCAGTCAGCAAAGAAAAAATATTGACTGAGGACCTACCGTGAGTGAGGTGTTGTGCTTATACTCTTGTGGGGAATGATAGACAATGCAGAAAATAGCAAGTAAACAAAGGGGTAGTCTTAGATTGTGGTGTGAACTCTTTGTTAATTCATTCCACATGGTTTCTTTGCTGTAACCATGTTTTAGTGTCTATTTTTGGATGTGGATACTGATTAATCAATAGTAAAATTATTTGCTACTGGGCCAACAAATGACATAATGGTTAAGGCACTGAATACCCACATGGCTGATCACAGTTCGAGTCCCAGACCTGGGGACTTGAAAATCACACCAGGTGAGTGTGCATGGATGCCCAAAAAAATCCCAAGAGGAGAATGGAGGAGAGGGGATTGTAGCAAGGCCAACCACCCTTGGCGATTTCTCACTTGCCCTCTCTCTGTCTCTGTCTCTCTCTCTTTGGTGAGCACACACACTGCATGGTAAAAAACCTAAAAAAAAAAAAAACTATTTGTTATTAGCCATACATCCTCCATTTTCATCACTGGACCTCAATGTTGGGATTCTATCCAATTTTCTCACTAGCATGCAAAATTTTTCAAAACATGCTAAATTAAAATTTAAAAACTAGGGACCAGCAGTTGACATAATGGCTATGTGGCTGGACTCCCATGTAGTGCATCCCGGACCCGGTGGCTTAAACTCACACCGAGTGTGCTATGTCGCTGGACTCCCATGTAGTCGACCGTGGTTTGCGTCCTGGATCCGGTGGCTTAAAACTGGGTGTGTGCCCAAGATCCTGAGAGGAGAATGGAGGAGAAGGGATTGTGGCGTGGCCATCCCCCCTGGGGGGTGATTTCTCGCTTTCTGTCTCTCTGTCTCTCTCTGGCTTTCTGGTGAGCGCACACACCCTATAGCAAAAACCTCTAAAAAAAAAAAAAAAAAGAAATTTAAAAACTCAAATATAAAACTGGCATATACAGGAACCAGCAGCTGGCATTTAATGGCTATGTTGCTGGACTCCATGTAGTCGACCATGGTTTGAGTCCCAGACCCAGTGGCTTAAACTCACACTGAGTGCATGTGCATGTGTGTCCAACATCCTGGGAGGAGAACAGAGGAAAAGGGATTGCGGCATGGCCATCCCCTTTAGGGGTTGATTTCTTGCTTTCTGTCTCTCTGTCTGTCTCTGTCTTTCTGGCGAGCGCACGCACCCTATAGCAAAAAACTCTCAAAAAAAAAAGAAAAACATAAACTGGCATGTACACACTCACTAACTCTATCCCAAGAACAGGACTCTAGGAGAAAATATAGAAGTTCATGCATTAACATGCTAATAGAAATTCCTAGGTACTTAAATTATCCATAATTTTCTTTCTTTCATTTAGAGACATTCATATATATTTACTAATTAATCGGCTCTATATAATAATGAAAAATGTATAAAACTATATATGTGTTTAAAGACTAAAGAATTCATAGTTATATAAATTATTCCAGGAGAACAAAGGTATAATTTTTTGAGTTTGCTGTTGGCAGATTCAAGAAGGCAGCCAAATTTGGAACATGTGGGTGTTCTCAGAGATAGGATTATTTTTCCCTTGTGGGATGGGAAAGGTGGGCTTTCTTGGAAGAGGAAAAAGGGGAGATAATAGTTTGATGCTGTATGAAGAAGGGATACGGCTGCTCTTCTGGTCTAAATCTGAGAGGCTTCTCTACCTCTAAGTGCATGCTCTATACAATCATCAGCCCTCAGACAAAAGTGTGCCATTTATTTGAATGACAATGCCATGCAAGGCCAGATCTAGAGATGTTAGAAACCAGCCTATTCCGTGGAGTTCCAGAGAAGGTGGGAGCCCTTTTTGCTTTGGACGGAGCAACAAGGATCAGGAAGCACAGGATGAGATAGGTGAACGTGGGAAAATGTCAAGGTTGCCTGGAGGTTCTGGCATTGGCTACAGTAGTAATGATGGTAATGATGACGATGACATCGACACAGTTATGGGGTCTTAACAGAATGCCAGGGTATTAGGACCAGCAGTTGGAATAATGGCTATGTCGCTGGACTCCCATGTAGTCAACCGTGGTTTGCGTCCTGGACTCAGTAGCGTAAACTCACACTGGGCGCATGTGCGTGTGTGCGTGCCCAAGAGCCTGAGAGGAGAATGGAGGAGAAGGGATTGCAGCGTGGCCATCCTCCCTAGGGGGTGATTTCTCACTTTCTGTCTCTCTCTGTCTGTCTGGGGAGCGCACGTGCCCTATAGCAAAAACCTCTCCAGAAAAAAAAAAAAAAAGAATGCCAGGATATTTGCTACACATGTTATTTGTATTATTGAACACACATTCATTCATATCCATGTTATATAATATATCCTATTATTTTAATAACTCAACCAGTGCTAGCATACTCCCAAGGAGAATCCTGTAAGAAAGAAGAACATTGCAAGGCTTAGGCAGGTAACAGTTCCCAGGTACAAAGAGGAAGAATTCTAGAAAGCAAGGGCAAGGGGCCCCTGTGACAAGGGATGCAGAGGTTATTAATCATAGGTTTATAAAATGATTAACTGTTTCTTCATGGGGAAAAGTTCTGGATGGAAAAGAATTCTTTTTTCACTTGGGAGTTCACCGAATACTAAATGAAGACTTAAGAATAAAAATCATGAAAGAAGGCAAGTAAGGAATGATGCAGAATGTAGCAAGTTATCCCTGCCTTTTTTTTTTTTTTTTTTTTTTTGCTTTTTTTTGGCCTTATTCCACCAAGCACTTGTTCCATTTCCATCTTATCTTGAGGAACAATTTCGAGACAAAACAGACATCTTCTTTAAGCCTAAAGTTAGAGCCAGGAAGGGAAAACATTAGAAAGTATCTTGAGGGGTCAGCAGATGGCTTGGTGGTTAAGGCATTGCATTCTCACATGGCTGACTGTAGTCCGAGTCCTGGACCCATGGCTTGAGAATCACACCAGGCGCATGTACACGCTTGCCCAAAATCCTGAGAAGAAAATGGAGGAAAAGGGATTGCTGTGTGGCCATCCCCCCTAGGATGTAAGATTTCTTACTAATCCTCTCTCTGTCTCTCTCTGGTGAGCTCAAGTGTCCTATGGTAAAAGCCTAAAAAATTTTTTAAAAAGTATCTTAAATTGCAAATTTCTTGAGCATGGGCAATAGGATACAGTCGTACATTACATACTGACATTTCAGTCTACAACAGACCACACGGACGACAGTGGTCCCATAGGAGCATGTGTGCCATACACGTGGCCCAGGTGTGTAGCAGGCAACACCACATAGGTGTGTGTAAGTACAGTCTACGATGTTCATGCAATGATGACATGACCTAATGATGTGTTTCTCAGAACATGTCCCAGTTAAGCCACACGGGACTACATATCTGAAAGGAAAGCCAGATAAATACCCATAACCAACACATGAGTATTTCCACAACAGAAAAAAATAATTATACCCACATCTCAAAATGCTCCAGTTCTTTAGAATGCAGGCTCTTTTGTCATCTCCTGGCATTATTTGTCTAGTATGTCCCAAATAACCTGTGTGCTTCACCCATACTTTAAGATTTTACTTTATAAGAAAATCTTTACAGAATTTTTTTTAAAATCTAGTTTTCAGATGTAGGGACCTGGAAACTGTGATTAAGGGATTGTAATAGGTATCTATAATTGAATATTTAAGATTTATTTATTGGGGGCCCCCCAGGTGGTGTTGTGGTTAAGGCACTGGACCCCTCCCCCCAATATGGTCGACCACCATTCGAGTTCCAGGCCTGGTAGCTTGCTTTCTCACTCTCTTTCTCTCTCTCATGAATGCAGGAGCCTTAACAAACTAAAAAATAATAACGATAAATAAAATTAAATAAATCATTCTTTTTTTGAGAGAGTTTTTTTTTTCTATAGATCATGTGTGCTTGCTGGAGAGACAGAGAGAAAGAAAGAAAGAAATTGCCCCCCACCAGGGGGCAGGGGGATGGCCATACCATAATCCCTTCTCCTCCAGTCTCCTCTTGGGATTTGGGGCTCACACGTACGCAGGCCCGGCATGAGTTTCAAACCACCGGGTTCAAGACTGGAATCACGATCGGCCATGTGGACTCCAGCAACATAATCATTGCGCCATCTGCTGGTCCTGAATAAATAACCCTTTAAAAAAAGATTTATTTATTTTTTCTATGAGAGAGAAAAAAGAGATACTGCATCCCTGACAGGGTCTTAACACCTCGATCTACAACCAACTTCACCAGCTCACATCAGGGCACACACATGCCCCAGATACTCACGGACAACTCTGAATGATAACCAGTAACCTTCCTTTTGGGTCAGCCTTGTAGAGTGTCATTTTACCACTGCACCATCTGAATCCTTCCACTTTTACAGCGTATGGCCGGTGTGGGGGCACAGGCCCGTAATCCAGCTACTGGGGTCTGAAGCAAGAGGATTGTGAGTTTGAGCTAGATTGGGCAACATAGTAAGACTTAGTGTTTTACGGAGAGGGAAAAGCAAACAAACAAACAACTATATATATATATGTATGTGTATGCATACCCTCTAATTCTCTTTTATGGACTTTATAAACCAAAAAGCTTCAGTCTTTTCATTTAAATCCTTTCTTCCACTTGTTTTCTAGACAACACTGCATTCACTTATTTTTCCTTCCCATGTCCCCAGGAGTGACTTAAGTCTCACTTAAGGTTCTGTGCAGATGCCTTAGCCCAGGACTGCCCTGTGTCGATCTCTGTTCTCACTTGTATTAGGATCTGTACTTACAGTTAGTCCCTGGCTCTTTGTTCCTAAACAATGGTGGCGTGGCCATTCCTCCTGAGGGTCATTCATTTCTCGCTTTCTCTCTCTCTCTCACTCTCTCTCTCTTCTCTGTGTCTGGCACGTTCACTACAGCAAACAAATAAAATCTGTGTTTTTATGGGCAAAACCAAAGGAAAAGTATGAGAAGACTGATTAGGCCTGGGCTTCCTGAGCTTCCTCAAGTACGAATGGTCCCCAGGAAGCCATCTACATGGCAAATTGTGTCATGTATGAGAGTGCTATAGGCCAGCTCTATGGCATAGCGGTAACATGTTGCTCAGGACACTAGGTCCCATAGCCTAGTGGTTAAGGGGGCTAGACCTCCCATGGCCAGCCATAATTTGAATCTCAGCTCCAGTTGCTTGAAAACAAGCCAAGCACATGTGTTTGCATGTCCAAAATCCTGAAAGGATGAAGAAATGGAGGAGAAGGGACTGCAGTATGACCACATTCCATTGAAGGATGCTTCCTTCTGCACCACCCCACCCCCGAGTCTTTCTGTCTCTATAGCAAGCTCATGTACTCTCTGACAGTTATTTAATAAAGAAGAAGAAGCCCAGTCCCACATGGTTTTGCCACAGGAGTAAGTGTACTTGGCGTGCTGTTTGAAATCAATTTTCTTGACCATTTCCCAGAGGGAGGCACCATAGTGGGTCCCACATTTCCCAACGATGCCAACCTTCTTGGTAAATTTAGCCATATGACTACCGATGAGAGGAAATGACACAGTATAGAGCAAAAGAAAAAGTACATAATGCTTTTCCCTGTCAAAATTTGAATGTATTTATATCAAAATAGACTAATGGTTTCCTATTTCAATCAATGGGTTAGAGACATATATTTAATTTTTTTATTTATTTATTTCTCCCCTGAGAGAGACAGAGAGAGAAGGATAGAGAGTCAGGCATTCCCAACAGGATCACTGCACATGATCCACCCCCATCAGCATGGACCTTTCCACGTGGCCTCAGCATCACTAAGTGTAGCATAACTGTTGTGCCACCACACTGGCACCCAGCAGGTTACAATACACTGCTATCATCATTTATTTTGACACTCACATTGGCTCAGAATTGGCCAGTGAGGACTCCTTCTAGCTGACCCCATGTCCTTTAATACGGTCTTATCATTCTTCAAGCATTTCCATGAGTTCTGAGTCAACAAAATGAACTTTTCTTGCCCCAGCCGTGGAGTCAGCTATTTCTGCAAGGCCTTGGTTTATCACTGGGGAGACTGGTGTTTAAAAACAAGATTTGGGTGCTGGATGTGCCCATTTCTCTTGGGTTGTGCTCATTGCTTCTAGGCCCTTTCAGTAGGCAGAGCTCGGGAATATACATACATGCACACACACGTGCACAGCCACATAACGTGTGTTTGTTTCTGTATCTGCCCATCTTTTCTGTCCACCTAGCTATCTTCCATCTATCAAAAATAGAAAGGTCACATTGATACACAACATCACAGGGTAAAAGCTGGTTCCACTAGCCTAATACAGTTACTTGTTGGATCAATCTCCTGACCTCTGACCCACCTCCCACCACCTCTGCTGCCTCCTCCCCAAAGTGATCATCTTGGTCCATCAGTCCACCAATACTTTCTGTTGCCTCCACCCCTGTGGATGGGAATCACCCCTATCCTACCTGAGCTTCAACCCCTCTGTAAGCCGCCCTTACCATCTCCACATGTTGCTGCCCTTTTCACCATTCTCAGTTCTGGCGCTGCTTTCTGGGAAGACACTCTTAGAAAAAACAGAGGAGGTTTCTTTTAAGGGAGAAAACACCAGAGGTATTTTAAGAAAGGTCTGCTTGCTTCCTGGGCCTTTGTCCTAAGAGAAGGGAATTATAAAGTGGGAGAGAGGTACAGGGGTCATTGGGATCTGTTGAGGGGCATACTGGTCTGCCATGTGGACAAAAAGACTACAGCAGATACCATTCTTAATTTTTTTTAAGTTTTTAAAATTCTGTATTCATGATAGAGTACATGCACATGAACGTCAGAGAGAGACAGGAACAGAGAGAGAGAGAAGCATCTTCCATGGGATCTGGTCATGCTGCCCTCTCCTTCTTCCAGTCCTCCAGCCTGTTGAGTCTTGGGCAAGCACACATGTTTCAAGTTGACTGGATGGGGGATTTGAACCATGGTTGACATGTTTTTCTGTGGCAAAAACAAGATGAAGAGATGCGCTATGGAGACCTGGCACTGTGGTTCCTGCATGAAAATGGTAGCTGTTGGTGCCTGGACCTGCACCACCACTTGGGCTGTCACAGTAAAGTCTGTCATCAGAAGTCTGAAGGAATTGAAAGACCAACAGAAGCTCCACAGATATTTGGAATATCACTAGCCTACACTAAATGGGTTAATTTATGTTTTAAAAAAAAAGTAAATTTATTTCTTCCATCAGGAAGAGAGACAGGCAGAATACAGAGTGCCTATGCATGCATGCCCAGGATCCTGAAAGGAGAAAGAACTGGAGGAGAAGGGATTGCGATGTGACTGCTCCCGATTAGGGGTGCTCTCACTCTCTCTTTCTGTGTGTGTGTCTGGCAATACACATACCCTCTAGCAAAAAGAAAAAAAAAAAAAAGAAGAAGAAGAAGAAGAAGAAAAAGAAGAAACTTACATTAACTAAAATAAACTGTATATATATCTGTTACTCAAAATCTAAAATTCTTAACACAAGATCGGGATCTTTCCCTTCAGGGATACTCTCAAAATATTATTTAGTAATATTGTTGCTTCATGTCTTGATCTTAATTATTATTCCATATCTGTTCATGTATACTTTACAAAATATGATTGACAGAAGTAGAATCTAATACTTTGTATAATTTTGTTTGTGTTGTTTTTTTTTTTTTTGCCCTTTCTTTGTCATTATGTATTTTTAGATTAGAATTAAAACTGTGCAACTGTTAACATAACCATCCCCTTTAACCTGGTAATTCTACTCCTGGGAATTTTCCTCCAGAAATAAACCAGAAGAAGACAAAACAAATGCAAAAAGATAGTCATTACTCGTGTAACCCCATAGTTTCCCCTGTATTAGAGTACAGCCTTACAAGAGATAAAGCAGTCTAGTATGGGCCCATCACAAAGGTAAATGACACCGGAAGATGGTGAACTATTTCCTCATTTCTCATCAAGACACTGTAGAGGGCAACTGTTGTTTATACCTGGCCAACGTTCATTCCCCTTTCTTCTGGTAGCAACACCTTGAGTTTGCTTTGAGCAATTACCCCTCTGTCATTGTATACCAACTTGATGTGATGGTCCCAGAACCCTGATCCACCCTGGCCACACCCAGATACACCATGACTGAAACTCAACTATTCTGAGGGACCTTTGTTGGATATTATCCATTGTTCCTTCTCCCTGGATCGCTAGAGCTTTTCCGTGTCTGCCCCTGACTCCCCAGTCTAGTTCATGAATTTGTTTTTAAATTCATTGATCTACCCATATCTTTCCAATATTTGACTTACCTGTAGCTAGTTTTTTGGAACCATAAAACCCTTACCACCATCCAGAATTTTCCATGGTTAGGTTTCCAGGTATCTGTTTTAATGTGTTTTCCTCTTTTCTCTCTCTGGACCATGCAAAACCACAATCTCTTCAGTCTTACCCACACAAAATGGTCTTCACACTCATTCATAAACTACGTGTTTTCAAATCCACAGTTGGCTCTCTATATTAACCATATCCTTGGTTCTGCATCTATGAACTTAACTAACCATGAGCCAAAACTATTTAGGAGGGGACCAGGAAGTGGTGTGGTAGACAGGGTAATGGACTTCCATGTGGTCAACTTCGGTTCAAGTCCTGGACCTAGCAGCTTGAAACAATGCTAGGAACGTGTGCATGTGTGCCCAAAATCCCAAGAGGAGAATGCAGGAGAAGGGATTGCAGCATGGCCACCCCCAATGGAAGGTAATTTCTCACTTTCTCTCTCTCTGCCTCTCGCAAGCACATGCACCCTATATCATAAATCTCTCTTTTCTCTCTCTCTGCCTCTCGCAAGCACATGGCCCCTATATCATCTCTTTCTCAAAAAGAAAAAAAAATACTTAAGAGGAAAAAAAAAAAACAATGAAAATTCACACTACAACATTAAAATAAAAAGTACAAATTAAAAAACAATGCAGTTTAACAACTATTTACATAGCATTTACACTATGAACTGCTCCAAGCTCTGAAACATGGGTTTAGGACAAATTTTCTTAAATTCCAGAGGTCAATGTTTAAGATAAATACAGTGTGTTTTAAGATACAATTGTCACGGGACCAGCAGTTGGCATAATGGTTATATGCTATGTAGTTGAACCTCCCATGTAGTCGACCGCGGTTCAAGTCCTAGACCCCGTGGCTTAAACTCACGCCAGGCACGTGTGCGTGCGTGCCCAAGATCCCGAGAGGGGAATGGAGAAGAAGGGATTGCAGTGTGGCCATCCTCCCTGGGCAGTAATTTCTCGCTTTCTGTCTCTCTGTCTCTGTCTTTCTGGCGAGCACACACACCCTATAGCAAAAACCTCTCTAAAAAAAAGATATAATTGTCAGAAAAGATTTATTTAATTCAAATTTTCTACTAACGGTTATAAAAGAGAACAAATAACCATGACAATATCAGAAGCAACATAGGTTCTACAGCCACTCCTCGAGTAACAACCTACCTATTTAACAATTGCTCGGACTTCTGACCAGTTCTCCAGCGCAGGGGATCCCCTTTCTCAGTCTTTGGTCCCTCCGTCTGTTAACAGCCACTGTATTCAGTGTTCACAATCATGCAAGTCTACCTACTTTGTTTACAAATTTGTACTTTCTCACATACCCATAGTAGTATTCAGAATAAAGAAAGATGACTGCACTGGGTTTATAGTACTGTACTGCGGTATGTCTTGTTGCTTTCTAGCACCTATCTGGTGTGTTTTTGGTATAGCTAGAATTGCATTATTCTAGTGTGGTGTCATGTGATATCTAGTGAGAAATGCATACCTTATGGCTTCGCAACACACCACAAGACATTCTCCCTGCAGCGCCTTACTTATCGACCAATTGGCTTAATGAACTATTTGTAGGAACAAACTTCATTTGTTAAGTGAGGACTGCCCTACTAAGATTTTATACTGTCTGAACACAAGATGTAACTGAGGGGCTGGCGGGTGGCGTGGGGGTTAAGACACTAGATTCCCACATGGCCACCTGTGGTTTGAGTCCTGGATTTGGGGGCTTTCTTTCTCTCTTTCCCGTTTTCTCTCTCTCTCTGCCTCTTTGGTCAAATTAAATAATAATAATGATAATAAATAAAATGAAATAAACTATTCTTTTAAAAAATGGAATTGAGATGGGAAAAGAGGGGAAAAAAAGATGGAAATCTCAAAAAGTTCAAATAAGTAAAAAAGATATGATTTATGAATTAGCACTAGCTCTGATATAGCCATATTTTAGGACTCTAGAACTTTCAAAAAGATGCTTCAGGTGGTGTAGCGCCTAAGGCACTGGACTCCCACATGACTGACTGTGGTTCAAGTCCTGGACCTGGAGACGTGCTTTCTCATTTTCCTCTCTCTCTCTCTCTCTCTCTCTCTCTCTCTCTCTCTCTCTCTCTCTCTCTCTCTCTCTCTCTCTCTCTCTCTCTCTCTCTGTCTCGCTTTGGTGAGCACACATGGCCTATAGCAAACTTTAAAACAATAATAAGAATAAAATTAAATAAATAATTCTTAAAAATATATTTCATAAACATGTATCGGTATATAGGTACTCGTGTGCATCGAGAGAGAGAGAGTTAACTGTATATATCAGCTTGGCTCAACTGTGGTACTCAGTTATTTGGGCTAACATCAGTCTGGATGTTTCTATGAAGGTATTTTTTTCAAGTTAGTAACTTTCAAGTCAATAGTTTTGAACAAAACATAAAATCTCCGTAATGTAGGTGAGCCTCATCTGATCAATTTAAGTCCTTAAGACCAAAGACTAAGGTTCCCTGAGGAAAAAGGAATTCTGCCTTTGAACTGCAATGACAACTCCTGCTGGAATTTCTAACTGCTGCCTTGGTTTGCCCTTTTATGTTTTATTTTATTTATTTATTTATTTTGTTGAGAGACAGAGAAAGAGAAGGGCAGGAGAAAAGCAGCTCCCGCAGTGAATGTCACACTGTAATCTTTTCTGCTCCGTCTTTCTCTCTCGTTGGAATTTTGGGTGCATATGCGTGTGTGCCTGGCATGTTTCTCAAGGCACCAGGTTGGAAACCCAGACCACAGTTTTGGTCATGCAGTCTCTGGATACCTCAACCACTAGGCCACAGCCAACAGATACAGCCCACCCTGCATATTTTGCACCTGTTAGTTCCTACAGCTGTATGAACCAATTTCTTAAAAGATCCCTCTGGGCCAGCTCGATGAGGTGGAGTTTACGGCAGCTGTGTCCCCTACATGGATGACTGCATGGTTCGGGTACTAGATCTGGCAGTTTGAACATACTGGATGGGTGTGTATGCATGTGTGCATGCCCCAAATCCCAAGAGGAAAATAGAGTAGGAAGTTGATTTTTCACTTTCTCTCTCTCTCTCCCTCTCTCCATCTCTCCCTGACAAGCACACACACCCTATAGAAAATTAAAAATAAAAATAAAACACTCTATGTCTCTATATATGAAGTCTTCAAAACAGTGCATGAAATATGCATATTACAAAAGAAACTATTCATCAATTTCAAAAAATGGACCGAAATAAAGTTAATTTCATTTGTCTCTGTACACATATATACATGGGAGGATTTTTGAAAACGTTCACAAAAAAATTAAAGTACAGGTTTATTTTGATCTAAAAACATTTTGAAATTTGTACACAATTTTTTCATAATAGGCATTTTCCATGAACTTTTTTTTAATGCCAGAGGGCACATGCACTCTCCAGAGAGACAGAGGGAGAGGAAGAGAGCGAGCACCGTCAGTGTGGCATGGTCACATGACAATACTTTCTCCATTTCTCCATCTTGTCAGGATTTAGGGAATGAGCACACTCATACCCATATTTTACAAGCCACTGGGGCCAGGATTCAAACTGTGGTTAGCCAGGTGGGATCCAGCTTCTCTAACCACCATGCCACAGGAGCAGCTCCCTCCATGAACTTTTTGAAAACCAAATTTATTGTCACCCTATTCATTGTGTTTCTCTGGAGAACCCTGACTAATCTAATCTATGTATCTATACCTATGTTTATTGGTTTTTCAGAAAAGTCATGACACAAGGACCAGCAGATGGTGTAATGGTTACATTGCTGGACCCCCACATGGCTGTTCGAGTCCAAGACACAGAGGCTTAATACTCATGCCAGTGCAAGTGTGTACATGCATGCCAAAAATTCCAAAAGAAGAATGGAGGAAAAGGGATTGTGGTGTGGTCATTCCCACTGGCATGTGATTTCTCACTTTCTGTCTCTCTGTCTCTCCAGTGAGGGTATGCAACCTATAGCAAAAATCTCTCTCTGAAAAAAAAGAAAGTCATTCTGTTACTCTATTTAAAAATGCATCATGATTTTTCTGACCCAATATATGTGTGAGTGTGCAGATATATATACGCACAACTACAAATTCATATTTTTAAAACTATTTAATTAATGTTATTCATTATTATTTTTTTAATTGAACCAGAGAAAGAGAGAAAAGGAAAATGAGAAAACAAGCCACTAGGTCCAGGACTTGAACCACAGTTGGCCATGTGGGAGTTCAACACCCTAACCACCACACCACAAATTGGCCCCTACAAATTCATATTTCAAAAGAGTAAAGTCAGGCTCTGGAGTAAGAAAATTGGACAGATTTTATACCAGATTAGAAAACACTAGGAAAGAAACAGGATAGGGATTAAAAGAACCTACTATCTAATTTTACTTGAATTGTTCACTTCAGTTTAACTAATAAAACTATAATGGGATTTATTTAATAGTATAATTCCAAGTAATTTGTTGTTGTTGTTGCCAGTTGGTACATGCACTCACCATCTCTCTTTGGGGGGATGGCCATATCACAGTCCCTTCTCTTCCATTCTCCTCTTGGGATTTTTGGGTTCGTATGCACACACACCCAGCATGATTTTCAAGCCACTAAGTCCTGGACTTGAACCGTGGTCAGCCATTTAGGAGTTCAGCACCTTAACCACTATGCCACCTACTGGCCCTGATCAATTCTATTCTTAAAGGGAGACAGATTACTGATTTTGAATTTTGCTTCTCATTTAAATTTATCAGATTTTACTGCACACATGGATTACCTGGGGTTATTTTTTTAAAGTGTGTATTCTAATTTCTTAGATCTAAGGTGGAAACTGAGAGTCTACATTTGTGTGTGTTTGTGTTGTTTTAGACAGAGTCCCACTGCGTCTCAATCATTCTGCCTCAGTCTCCTGAGTAGCTAGGATCGCACGCCTGTGCCACCATGCCTGACTCTTTCAGACAGGGGCTTGCTTCGTTGCTCAGGCTGTGAGCTGGCTCTTTTTCTCTGATGCGGAGTGTACCCAGCCTGTGTTGCCACAGCTGGACCAGGAGGACCCGCAATTTTACCAGGCTCCCAGGTGGTGCCAATGCTGCTTGTGTGGGGCCACACCTCGAGAAGCAAGAAACTAGGGCAGTTGTCCTCACGCTGGAGTGGACATCAGAATCACCTATGAGCTTGTTCAAAAACAGACCACTGGGCCCCACTTCCAAAGCTGCTGATTCGGTGAGTCTGGTGTGGGCTCGATAATTTGTATTTCTTTTCTTTTATGTTTTGCGGTTGTTTGTTTTTTGATAGAGCACATAACACATGAGAGAGAGAGAAAGTGAGAAGCAACCTCCACAGGGTTTGGCCATGCCCCGATCCCCTTCCATCAGCCCTCCAACCCATGAGGATCATAGGCACGTGAGCAATCACCCAGCTGTTTTCTCAGGCCCATTGAGCTGGGGATTCCAACCATGGTAGGCATGTAGCTTTCAACTCCACAGTCTGTACACTCTCGTACACTTGTGCGCTGTCATTAATTTAAAAAATAATAATAAAGTTGACCCTTTATACACAGATATGAGAGAGAAAAAACCCTCCACCAGGCTCAGTCACACCGCGGTCCCCTTCCAACAGTCCTCCAACTCGCTAGGATCTTGGTCACATCTACATCCACAGAGTCAATCAACTGCAGAGCAAATATACTAAAAATAAGTTTAAAAATAGTGCAGCAATAACAAATGTATAAGTTAGAAAAGCTAGTGTTACAACTATTTGTATAGCATTTACATTGTGTTAGGTATTATAGGTAATCCAGAAATTGAAGCCTTCAGGAGGCTGTAGGTTACAGGCAAATACTATGCCATTTTACGCAAGTACTGGAGCATCTGTGGATTTGAATACCCTGAGAGTGGGGAGTGGTCAGGGGAAGGGCATCCTGGAACCAGTCTCCATGGATACCAAGGGATGACTGTACTCTCTCCTCTCAGTATCACCACCCAAGGTTCTCTTCTAATTAGCCCGGGGTGGGATCCTGGTTGTCGTTTTTTAAATATTCCTTGTTCTTCTAAGGCTCAGTGAAAGTCAAGAGTACTACATTGGAGTTTCAGCTCCCAGCCAGCTGCAGGACAAACCAAAAACTACAAGAACCCCTTCTCCTCTGAGATTTGGTGCAGAGTGAGCAAAGACATCCACTCCACATCTCCTTCCCCCGTGCACATCCTGGACACACTCAGTCTCCTCAGGGAGGATTCTCATTCACTTGTATTTTAAGGTTATGCATTTATTTCTTCCATGAGAAAAAAAGAGAGAGAGAGTCACCTCCACCAGGGCCCCCAGACCACCACCCACTAGTCTCAGCCCACCCAGATCCTGGGCACTGATGTGCTCGGCAAGCTCAGGGAAGCCCTAGGACGTGAACCCAGGACATTCCCCATGAGTGTCCAGTTCTGTTACCTCTGCTCCACAGTCTGCCCCTCATTCACTCATTGATTTATTAAAAATAATATCTCCATGGGCTAGCCAGGTGGTGTAGTGGTTAAGGCAGCTGAATCCCACATGGCCGACAGCCAGGTTTGAGTTCCAGACCTGGCATCTTGAAAAACACTCTGGGAAAATGTATGTGAAAACCTAAAATCTCAAGAGAGGGAAGAGTGGAGGCGAAGGGATTGCAGAATGACCATCTCCTCTGTAGGGTGCTGTCTCTCTCTCTCTCCCTCTCCCTCTCTCTCTCTCTCTCTCTCTCTCTGTCTATCTCCAGTGAGCACTCATACCCTATAGCTAATTTTAAAACTAAGATATAAAATGCCCACAGGAGGAGTTATTACTGAGCCCCGAACATAAGCTATCCTGGTGATCAGTCCAGAAAAGATTGCAGATGGTGTCATGGTTATGCAGCTGGATTCCCACGTAGATGACCATGGTTTGAGTCTCAGAATCAGTGGCTTGGGACTCACACTGGGCATGTGTGCATGGGCGTCCAAAATCCCAAGAGAAGAGTGAAGGAGAAAAGGTTGTGGCATGGCCATCCTCCATGGGGGGGGTGATTTCTCACTTTCTCTTTGTCTCTGTCTCTCTGGTGAACACATGCATCCTATAGCAAAAATCTCTCTAAAAACAAAACAAAACAAAACAAGATTGCTATTCACCAAGGGGTCTGACACTCCCTGAGCCAAAGGACCCTCTCCACGACCGTTCTCCAAGCCACCTTTTCATTGTGTATGTAAGTCAGGAAATAGCCGCCTCTTGTTGGTGCAGCAACAGCCAATCTGAAGCCATGAATAATTGTTCCACACAGGGAGGGCATCCCGGGTTCCTGATAGAAGTCATCAATCAGAGAGCCGTTCTTGACATTTTTGGTTGAATGTACATAAAATATTTCCCAATGCTTCTTGTCATCCTTCTTAATAGAAACATTTCCCCTGATTACCCACAGCCATGTTGTCAAACGAGCCACAGTCGGCTGTTAACATCTGGAGGGGAGGATATTGGCAAGCAGAGTTTTAATTTAGTTAAGAGTTTTCTTTAATGAATCTCATTTTAGCTGGAGGAAGTCATGACCAGGCATCATAATGCCATCTAATCTGCCACAAGCTTTTTAAAGTTGCTGTTTTTCCCTTTCCTCAATCAATCCTGCTATTCCTTTCAACACCCCGAAAGGGTCAAGACCCTATAGCTAGAAAAAAAAATAATAATATATTACATGGCTAGCTTTTCTTTAGATGAAAAATGTTTTACGTTGCTTTATCTTAATTTATGGTTTTTTTCCCCTCTAAATTGTATACTTTGTGCCTGGCGAAGGGTCCAGATTAGTTGTAATGATTACTACACACAGTCCTAAGACTTTGCTGCAAAGCAAATTAATTTTCTAGAAAAACTGACAAGATTAACATGTCTCCCCTGAAGCCAAGTTCTGATGAGCAAATCTTAAATCTGGATGGCTCTCGGCCTTTTCAGTTCATTTCTGGATTGGATGACTTTTTTTTTTAAATTTCTGAGCAACATTTTTTTTTATATATATATAGATATTTTTGCTGTAGGCACGTGTGCTTACCAGAAAGACAGAAAGTGAGAAATCACCTCCTCAGGGGAGATGACCACACCGCAAACCCTTCTCTTCCATTCTCCTCTCGGGATCTTGGGCACACACGTCTGGCATGAGTTTTAAGCTTCTGGGTCTAGGACTTGAACTGCAGTTGACTATGTGGGAGTCCAGCAATATAAGCATTATGCCATCTACTGGTCTCATGAACAAAACATTCATAAATGGTGGCTGCTAGCATTTTATCATTATTTTCTATAGAACTAATATGCAAGGGATTGGATTAATGTTTTCTTTTGATTCATATTTTTTATCTTAAATTGTCAGACCCCAAATATCCCAGATATATATATATATAGATAGATAGATATATACATATATACACATACATATACATACACACACATATTCGCACATACGCACACATATGTATACATAGACTTTTTACAGCAGCTAAATGTTGGAGTGAATTTGGAGGGCAGTTTAGAGAAACACAAGCTAACTTTGCCAATGTAAGAGAGATATTATTCAGGGAAATGTACAATTCATATATTAGTAGCACTCGATCATACTTTAATGTGGAAGAAGTTTTCTTTAATCATTTGTATAGAAGCTAGATAGCAGCGTTAACACTTTCAAATATTGTAGGAAGGGGCCAGCAGGTGGGGTGGTAGTAAAAGTGTTGGATTCCCACATAGCTCAGCAGGGTTGAAATCCCAGTCCTGGCAACTTGAAAGTCACACCAGGCACGTGTTTGTGTGTGCCCAAAATCCCAAGAGGGGAATGGAGGAGAAGGGATTGTGGCATGGCCATCCCCTCTGGGTGGTGATTTCTCACTTTCCCTCTTGTCTCTCTCTGGTGAGCGCACATGCCTCATGGCAAAAATCTTAAAATAAATAAATAAGTAAATGTTGTAGAAAATGTCACCCTTTCCTTCTTTATTAATGCCCCCAATTGACAGAAGTGGGCGATGGTCAAGGAGCTGAAGTCTTGAGTTCTTTTTCCAGTTCTGCTACCAGTTGGTGACTTGACCTTGGTGCCTTTCCTGTTCAGTAAACTGAGGGTAATACTATTCAGCTGGATGTTGCCATTTTAGAATAAAAATTATATTCAGTTATTTGAAAGATCTTTATAAATGAGAAGTTGTAATATTTGAGAGAAATGTGACAGTAACAAATGTAACAATTTGCGACGGACTATGAAGAGCATAAATGCCATTTTCCATGTTGACATTGTCTCCGATTTTCACACTCTATTTCAGGAGGAAGACGGATGGCTCCGTCGCACACAAAACCATGATGCCCATGGTTGCTTTAGCTATTGATCCAGGCAGATGGAGAAGAATTAATGGATTCTCAAAGCTGGGGTCACGACTACAAGTGTCACCAGGAAATTCTGCACTGCTGCCTACAGATAGGGACAAAGATGATAAAATAGAGGGGGAAAAAAATGAACAGTCAATCCTCTAAGGTCACCCTCAGGGGTCAGATAGCCTAAGATTAATGTATATAACATACCCTGGGTAGTACAACTGAATTTGTGGGTTTGTGACAAACAGGGTATTAAAATGGAAGCCCCCCTCAACCAAACTCAAGTTTGATTATAAGAGAAAATGATCTCTTCATTGTTTCTTTCGCGGTATTTTGAATCACATGACTATTTGTGCCTCTGTAGAGTAGTTTCTCTGTCCCTTTCTTTGCAACACTCTCTACCCTTTATAAAATCTACCTTGGGTGAGTCTGATGGCTTCTTAAAGTCATTTCATAGACGAGGTACATGCAGTTTGGCAAAGCATTCCCTAAAATCCCTCGCAGAGGAAAATTACTTCATAAAGAAAGAAAAAACAAGGGAAAATTAATTCCATAATGAAGCAAAGAAATAAGTAATCTTTTTTAGATGAAAAAATCTGGTTTTCTTCTATAAGAAATGTGTACTTTATATATTCCATTTAACGGCTAGAGAAAATACACGCTGATACATACCACCAGCTAAAAGCAGTCTGCATGGGAAAATGACAGCATCAGTCTGACAGTCAATCGGGAGATCAATAGGCGCATATTAAAGCAGCGCTGCAAATGTACTTCAGGCCTGCAGGAAACAAAGCAGCTGAATAGTTATCTGACTCACTGTCCCTCACTGGGTACCAAGCCTATAGGTACACATGAGGGCACATTAATATTAATTCCAAATGACAGTGGCTCTTAGTACCCTCAGTATCCCCTTAGCGGCTGCTCCCAAATCTCCCTGATTATTTCTATAATAAGGAGACTCCAAAGTGATGTCTCAGACGTGGCCAGTAACAAATTCACTCCTGGGCTGCTTCTGTGTGGGAACACTAAGGTTTGTGAAAAGGAAGACACATCCAGGTCCTCTCCAAACCCCAGTCCCTGGGAAGCCACAGCAATGCTGGGATCTGGGAGAAAGCTAGGAGTCATGGCCTGCTCCTGATTTCAGGGCTCCTCCTTGTAATTTAGGCCCTAAAATTTAGGGCAAGAGTCTGAAAATTACCCATGAGGAGTTTCTTCAGCCTCCAGCTCCACTTCTTTCTCCACTAGACCAAGGGCCTAAACGGAGAACAAGCACGTGTCATCTCCTTCCACTGTTTGTGTCCCTCCCATCCTCCTCTTCCTTCAACAAAACAAGTAAGAGAAAAATACAAAAACTCTCTCTTCCTTCAGTTAAAAAGAAAGGCTCTAGAATATTGAATATAATAGTCAGGGTAGGCTAAGTTATGCAGCAGTAACAAACAAAACCAACAGCGGTGGGGGGGCATAAGCAAAAGTTTATTTATTGCACCTCCTAGGGGTGTCACACAGGTTGTCAGGGTTTCTCTGCTCATCTTTGTCACCCCAGAAGCCAAACTGATGGAGGCTCCATCTCCACATGCTTCCATGGTTTCTGCAGTTGAGCTCCTAAAGTCTGTTTAGATGTGATGCAAATCAACTCAACACATTCCATTAATCAAAGAGGGACTCGCAGTCCTGTCCAGCCTCCAGGAAGTGGAAAGTGCAATCCTGCCTTGTGCAGGGAAGGAAGAGAATCAGAACATCCATGAACAGCCCCGAGAACCACTAAATAACCCCATTCAAATAGATGTTCACCCCTGCTAGTTATGTACCCAACCAAACTCTGAACCCACTTAAATTCAGCTGAAACCCATACTACAATTACGAGGTGGTAAATTACTTACTTTGGAAATTCAAACTGCTGTCCTCATCTTGAAGGGACCTGTTTTGTTGGCCCTACCTAAGCTCGTGGGACCAGGAGGCCCACATTAAACTGGGAAGAGAAATGCTGCCATATTTTAAAAACTTAAAAAAAAAAAAAAAAAAAAACTCATTTTCAACA
>NW_006206301.1:1611027-1616026 GCF_000334495.1 Tupaia belangeri chinensis | reverse complement strand
CCCCAAATAAAAGGGAAAAAAAAACCCTTCCATTTTTTAAAAACTTAAAAAAAAAAAAAAAAAAAAACTCATTTTCAACACCTACCAAATACAGATATCTTAGAATTTGATCCAGAAAGATAATTATGTATTTTTTTATTTTCTTTGATGTGTAGTGAAGTAGCCACACCTACATTTAGTAATCATCACAGCTACTGAGCATATGTCATAGGTTGAGGGCGTTGTCTTTCATAATATAATCTCTTTTTTACTTTTTGCTATGGGGCACGTGAGCTTCCAGAGGAAGACAGAGAGAGGAAAAGATGGAATAAGAAATCACTTAGGGAGGGGACCAGCAGTTAGCATAATGGCTATGTCACTGGACTCCCATGTAGTTGACCTCGGTTGGAGTCCCAGACTCGGTGGCTTAAAATCACACCGGGTGCGTGTACGTGCATGCCCAAGATCCTGAAAAGAGAATGGAGGAGAAGGGATTGTGGCATGGCCATACCCCTGGGGGTGGGGGTGATTTCTTGCTTTCTGTCTCTCTGTCTCTCTTTGTCTTTCTGGTGAGCCCTATAATGAACCCCCACAAAAAAAAAAAAAAAAAAAGGAGAAAGAAAGCACTCACGGAGATGGCCACACTGCAATCCCTTCTCTTCCATCCTCCTCTAGGGATTTTTATTGCACACGAAAACCCCCATTGGGCATGTTTTCTGGGCTGCCTGGTCTGGGACTCAAACTGCACTATTGGCCATGTAGGATCCAGTCGCCATAGCCACCATGCCACCTGCTGGCCCCAATTGCATGATTGCTTATCCTCACGACTGCTCTGATCTAGAAGAAAGATATACCCATTTTGCAGATGAGAGTCAGGGAGATTAACACTGTGCTCATGTCTGCCATCCCGTGGATCAGCTTTACTGGCACGTTTTGTCCTTCCGTGAACCTTACTGCCTCCCTTCTTTTCTTTCTCCTTTGGCCTCTCTGCCTTGTTTCGTTGTTGTTTGTTTATCAGGGCCAGACTGTGGCACAGCAGTAAAACACAAAGCTCGGCGACACTGGCCCATAGGGAAGGTCCACGCACCAGCCTCAGTGTGCTGAGCACATGTGTGCCCATACTGGAGCTGGCGGAGCAGGGGGGGCTGCTGTATCAAGACCTTGTTGGGGGACCAGCAGGTAGCGTGGTGTTTAAGAGCACTGGACTCCCACATGGCTGACTGTGGTTCAAGTCCTGGAACTGGCGGTTTGCTTTCTCACTTTCCCCCTCTCTCTCACTGTCTCTCTATGGTCAAATTAAGAATAAATAAAGTTAAATAATATTTGTTTTTAAAACACCCTGTTGGGAGTGCTATATCTCTCTCTTTCAGAAGAGATAAATAATCTTTTAAAAGAAAATTAGAAGGTGCGTAACACAGTTGTTGGGCTCTGCACAGAGGGAGCCAGATCCCACATGCCTGACCACGGTTTGAGTCCTGACTTAAAAAACACTTCGGGTCACATGTGCCCAAGATTCGAACAGGATAGAGAATTGGAGGGAAAAGGACTGTGGTTTCACCAGGCTTCAGTGGGTGTGTTCTCTCTCTCAAGCTCACGTGCCTTCTAGCTTAAAATACATATATATATTTTGTTTTTCTCCAGTCACTTCCAAGCCACTCTCCTGATTTGCTTTTTTTCTCAAGCCTCCAGTATCTCCTGTTGGCTCCATCCACTTGCACACGAATACAACTGCAGGCAAGGTCTCTTAGACGCCAACCACCACTGCAGGAATCGTTCTACCCAACATCAACCAAGCTCCTTTGGTCAGCAGACCCAGCTGTGAACGCAGCTTCACCCCTTACAGAGAAAATAGCCCTGAGGCTGCACACCCCCTGAGGCTGCACGCCCCTGAGCCTGTCCCAGCATTATCAGAATACTTTACCCTAGCTGGGAGGTAGGGCTACTGCCAGGAAGAAGGGAAAGAATGGACCAAAGAACTTCTGCAAATCAGAAGGCATCACACAAGTACCCATGTAACTTTTCTTTGTCTCCCCGCCTCTCCATAACCCTTGGCAACTCTCAACTGTGCTGCATGCAGTCAAAGCGTGTTTCTGGGTGAATGAGCCAAAGACCCGCTAGATGCAAACTACCAACCTAAAAGACTGAAACTCAACTAAAAGAACCTTTTTGTGGGTCTCACTAACAATGGGGCAAACCTGGTCCTGTAAGTGTATAAATGAAACTCTTCTGAGAATGTTTACAATATTTCAAATTTGTAACTTGAAATAATCCTTGATGCAAGGAGTCTATTCAGTAGCTTTGAGTGAAAGAAAGAGAGAAGACTATAACCCAGGATGTCCCTAGATTCTTCATTTTCCACATGCTTTCTTAAATCCAAAATGATATATCCCCCTGGAATCGAGCTTTCAGGAATAAAAGCTGCTCATCTAAGGAACCAGTCACTTTGACACAGTGTTAGAACTTCAATGTCCAAGTCTCAGGCTTCAGGGTCAGCAGGTGGAATGGTGGGTAAGGCACTGGACACACACATAGTTGACCACGGTTTGAGCCCCAGACCAGTGGCTGGGAAATCACACCAGGCATGTGTGTGTGTGTGTGTGCATGCCCAAAACCCCAGGAAGAGAATGGAGGGGGAGAGACTGAGGTATTGCCATCCCCGCGGGAGGGTGATTTCTCACTGTCGCTCTCACTGACTCTCTCTGTCTCTCTCTGGGACAAAACCCTATGGGGGAAAAAAAAGACTAGTTTCTTGTGGGAGTCTCAAAATAGCTTGCTGCTAAGTATGGACATATGCAAAACTCCCCTTTATGTAACTGAGCATTAACGCCTACTTTATCTCCTACCTCATCATCTGTCACAGGCAAAAATGGCAGCACAGACTCAAATTCCAAGGGAATAAAAAATACATATTACACAGGAATTCCCTTTGAAAGCATGACCTTAAGGAAACTTCTTTGAGCAAGGTCTCACGGCAATGCGGGGTAAGGAGAGCAAACATTTAATTTCTGTGGACCCAAAAGCCCAGCAAAAGTTATCTGAGCGGATACTATCCTATCTCAGAGCTGCTGTAACAGTTGGCATCCGAGGGTCTTCCAAATCTTTGGGATCCAAATTCTGGAAGCTTGAGGTTTATGTTAGTGTTATGTTAGTCCCTTTTTTTTTTTTTTTTTTTTTAGAAAGAGACAACACGTTCTCTGCCAAAATGGAAGTAAAATTCCTCCTCTCTCTTCTAACTTTCCGCTCATCTAGCAACCTACTTTTATATGGTATCTGTTTCTATGTTCCAAAGAAATGTGAAGCCATTTCAAAATCTAGACATTTTAAAATATATGATATCATGTTCATTTACACAGTCCACTTTCTGCAATAAGCAAATGAAACCAGAAGATTTTTACCAACAATTCAAGAGAAGCTAACAAAGTTACACTTCATCTCCATGAATTCTGTCTGGTTTTACCCATAAGCCAAAACAATTCACGTAATCCTAACTGATTTGTTCAGTATCTATAATTAATAAAATCTTAATATGCCACTGCTCTGGACAATATAGCAGTAAACAGAGCACACACAAGTCCTTGCCCAGGATTCCAGGGGTGTGTCAGTGGTAAAACACAGTGCTCTGTTCGGCAAGGAAGCTTGCCTGTTCGAAGCCCGAAACCTTCCTAAGTGTACCAGATACACATGTGCCCAGGATCCAAGCTGGGTAAGGCGGGATAGCAGTGTTGGTGTCCTAGTACAAGGTTCTGGAAAATTCGAGTGGCTAAAGATGAGGACTATTTAAGGCCCAGAGGGGAAAAATCTTCTCTGCCTCTTGTCTTCTAGTGAGTTACCTGTGGGTGGCTCCAGCGTACTAGCGGAAAGGTCTGAGAGCCTCTCCATTATGGTATTTTCTCCTCTTTTTATTTCCTTTTCCCCATCTTTTGCGAATTTGAACAGTTAGGATTGTGTTCCACAGAGTTGTATGATCTTGGAGAAAGGACGTCGCCTGAGACTCAAATTCCTCACTCCTAAAATGAGAACTGAAAAAGACCCTCCCAGTACAGAGAGTTCACAATGTCAGTGCGTGTTTAATTAAGCCACTGATCCCAAACTGAACAAATGACCACCGACAGCCTGTTCCAAAGGATGGTCCTGGACAGAACCAGCCGAATCAAAGTAGTTTAAGAGCATGAACTAGATCTCTTGTCAATATTTTCTCTTAAGTCCTAGCAATCTTCCTTCAGTCCACGTTCCAACTCGCAACTTTTACAAGCAATGACCAAACTGTAAATAGCAAGGGTTTCAAGGCTCACCCCCGCCCCCATCCAAACTATTTGGCTTTTTAGGTTTCTGAATACAACAATAAGCGTTCAGGTCTGTAAGAGAGCAGCGCATCTCCCTCGAGACTTTTCCATCCAGGCTCTAACTCTGGGGCGAGGCTGATGAAATTGCCTCTGAACACGCAGCATCTCCAAACCAGACCTAGCAGCTACCGATCCCTGCCAATTGCTATTCACACGCACACATCTGCACACATAAAGCCACTTTGAACACCACAGTGTGGGGTCCTGACATGATGACAGAGCCACCAGCTGTCGGGGCACTGCACTGAATTGGGGACACAAACCCCATTTTCCTATGTAAATTGGTCTGGACGCTGCTTTGGCCCCAACAAAAAGGGAGTCCTGTCAAACGGGGCCATCTGGCCGTTTCCCCAGCCCCAGTGACACCTACGGGGTGGGGGGTGGGGAATGGGGCGAAGTGGGAGCGATCTTCGGGGGCCAGGAAGGTAGCGCGGTGGAGCGCAGCTGTCACCCCGGCCCCAGGGGTCTTGCCCACAGGGGTAGGGGGCAGCAGATTCGCGGAGGTCTTAAGCCTCCAGGCCTCGGGCGCCGAGAGGTCTCGCAGCGCACTCCGGGGTGGGGGAGGGCGCGCTTTGTTCCTGGGCCCCCATGGGGCGAGGCGCCCCAGCCTTGGGCAGAGGCACCGCGCGGTCTCCGGGGCCCCAGGGCAGCTCCCGCCCAGCGGGCAACAGCCGCCG
>NW_006206301.1:1603506-1610569 GCF_000334495.1 Tupaia belangeri chinensis | reverse complement strand
CCGGGGCCAGAGCCCGGGCCGGCCGCCTAGGCTCCCGCGGGCGGAGAAGGCGGCGGTCGGCGGGAGACCGGCAGGGCGGAGCCGCGGGAGCGAGGTCCCCGGGCCACCGCCACCGCCACCGCCCACCCGAGCCTGGAGCGGGCCCAGCTCTCTCCCCCTGGGCGAGAGGTCCCCTGTCCAGCTGCACCAGTCTTCCCAGTCCCTCGAGCGGGCTCTCCAGACCCGAAGCAGCTCTTAGTCCCCCGGGGGTGTGCAAACCCTCGTCCCCAAGGGCCTCCAGCCAGGCTTGGAGAGGGGAGGCGCTCGGCCTGGAGAGCAGAATGGCTAGCTTAGCTCGCGTTCGCCCGCAGTGTTTTCACCAGGGAATTTTTGTCCCGTTACAAAACTATTAGAAAGGTGATGTCGGGTTTTGTTTTAAGGGCCATCCTTCACCCCACTCCTCCCCACTCCTCACACCAGGGACCGCGTGGAGCCAACACAGTACTAATGCTAAGCCTGGACATTGAAAACTGTTTTCTGATATCCAGATGAAAAATGTTGGGGAAAGCCTAGTCACAAGCAGATCCTCATTCTTTATACTATTTCCTAAGCACTCGCTTGCACAAGGCGTTTCACAAAGTTGGCGAAACGAATGTGATCCTTGCTCTGAAGAGTTTGCCACGACAATGGAATATGATTACACTCTGAAAGGCATTTTAGTTCTGTGAAAGGACTTTCAATGTGTGGGGGAATAACTTATTTAAAACGTTATCAGTATTTCAGAAGAAAGCCTACAGATAAATGTTGAATATTCTGCTTTTAAAATATTAAAAGTAAAGAGAAGAAAAAATGAACTTTTGGACTTTCTCAGTTCACATGGCCTATGGGAAAATGAAAATAAACTTAATTGAAAAAACAGTGCTCACCATAAATAGGTTCAGCTTCAAGGCAGGGAACATGGTTTTTTTTTTTTTTTTTTTAAGGCAGAAAATTCACCAATGAAATGTAAGTTTGTCCATGTTTCATAAAGCAAAGGTCAAAGCCTCTTTGGAAGCCTTAAAGAACACTGTTTCTGTGATACAGCCCAGGCTTGTGCTTAGCTGTTGGTTTGAAAACCCAGGTATGCAACCCCTGCTTCTAGGTATTACCCAAAGGAACATCTTTTGGCCACTTCTACCCACACATTCCCAAATTAGGTACCTACCCAAAAGTAGCAGGAAAACCTGTAGGTTTGTAATTGTATGATATCTCATTGGTTTTAACTCTATCTTTGACCAAAAAGAAAAGAAAGGATGAAAAATGTAAGCGAATTTTCAACTGCATCTGTAAAACCCTCTATAAAAAAGTTCACTCATTTTGACATCAAATGTATGACTCCTAGTTTTAGATTCCCAACTAGTCGGTTTATAACACTTTTCAGGGCTCTATTCTGTTACTTATGGACATTAGCATTTCATTTCATCTTCTTTAATTTTGAAGACAGATACTCTTAATAGAGGAGAAAATGGAGGCTTAGAGAAGGCACCACCTGTCCGGATTCGCATACACAGAAAGGTCGGGATGAAGACCTGGAACCGGCTGTCACTGAACAGTTGGTGACTCCGTATTCTATGACAGCAGTACTTCCTCACATCTCATCTAGAATAAATTTGGATAGAACCATGGGCAGAATACACTTATTGGTTCATTGAAGTTTTCAATTTTGCCCACCTTTTCTGGCACTAAGAAGATCTGTGAACTTGGGGCCAGCAGGTGGTGTAGTGGTTAAGGCTCTGGAGAACCATGCGGTTCCCCGTAGTTCAAGTCCCACACACCTGGTGGCTTGAAAGTCACAAAAGTCACAATGGGTGCATATGTGGTCAACTGTGGTTCAAGTCCCAAACCTGGTGGCTTGAAACACATCGTGTGTGTGTGTGTGTGTGTGTGTGTGTGTGTGTGTGTGTGTATGCCCAAAATCTCAAGAGGAGAATGGAGAATGGAGTAGAAGGGATTGCAGCATGGCCATCTCCCATGGACCATGGGAAGTGATTTCTTGCTTTCTGTCTCTCCAGTGAGTATGTCTCAATTTCTGTTTCTCTTTGTTTTTTAAGTATTCCTCAGTATTTTGTTGTTGTTTTTAGTCAGAGGACACATGTGCTCACTAAAGAGAGATAGAGAAAGGAAAAGCAAGAAAGCACCCCCCATGGGGGATGGTCACACTGAAGTCCCTCTCCTCCATCCTCCTCTTGATGTCTTGGGTGCACATGAGCACACACAGCTGGAGGTTTCTCAAGCTGCCGGGTCTGGAACTCTTAACCTGTGGTCGGCCATGTGGGATCCAGCCCCTTAACTGCCATGCCACAGACTGGCCCATCCCTCAGCAGTTATTATCCAAGCCTTTCTACTTCTAAGAGAATCCAAAACTATGAAATAGCAATATTAGTAAAAAGCTTTAAAGAGACTATTACATTGACTTTGATATAGCAAGATGAGAGAAAAAAAAATTTTTTTAAGAAATCAAGCAAGGAAAAAATGCCTTTAATTAAATGAAGATATGGGGTTCTGCCTCGCCCTGAGCTGATGAGTGCTGATGAAGCTTTGTACAGTATTGTTAACTTCAGAGAAATAGAAAGCAGAAACCACAAGGCCCAAATCAACTAATCACAAACTGTTAACGTAGCTTCACCTGAGTATTTAAAATGGTGGCAATATTTAATAATATATATCCTGAATTCACCTTTCCAAACTGGGTTATAGCTTGTTGTTTATACTTTGACTTGTTTATTTTCTATCAAAAGTCTGATCACTATCCTAAGTTCTTTCTGTTTTAAAGAATTATTTTATTTAACTTTATTTTTTTAATTCGACCAGAGATGGACAGAGTGGGAGAGAGAGAAAGAAAGCAAGCTGCTAGGTCGGGGACTCAAACCACTGTCGGTCATGGTCATGTGGGACTCAATGCCTTAACCACCACACCACCCACCAGCCCCCCAACCCTAAATTCTTTTTTTTTTTTTTTTGAGAGGTTTTCGCTATAGGGCGCTTGCGCTCGCCAGACAGACAGAGAGAGAAATAGAGACAGAAAGCGAGAAATCACTCCCCAGGGGGGATAGTCACACCGCAATCCCTTCTCCATTCTCCTCTTGGGATCTTGGGCACACACGCACACGCGCCCAGGGTGAGTTTTAAGCCACCAGGTCCAGGACGCGAACCGAGGTCGACTACGTGGGAGTCCAGCGACATAGCCATTATGCTAACTGCTTGTTCAATTCTTAAGCACCTTAACTTGAGGCCAGCAGGTGGCATGGTGGTTAAGGCACTGGACTCCCACATGGCCAACTGTGGTTGGAGACCTGATAGCTTGCTTTCTTGTTTTTCCTCTCTCTATCTCTCTCTCTGGTTAAGAGTGTGTGACCTATAGCAAGTTAAAAAAATAATACAGGACCAGTAGTTGGAGTAATGGCTATGTTGCTGGACTCCCATGTAGTCAACCGTGGTTAAAGTCCCAGACTCAATGGCTTAAACTCATGCCGGGTGCATGTGCGTGCGTACCCAAGATCCTGAGAGGAGAATGGAGGAGAAGGGATTTTGGCACGGCTGTGTTCCCTGGGGAGTGATTTCTCGCTTTCTGTCTCTCTGTCTCTCTGTCTTTCATGCCCTATAGCAAAAACCTCTCCAAATAATAATGATAATAATAGTAACAATAAATAAAATTAAATAAGTCTAAAAAAATTAATTGACTAGGCATCATTTGACGTTCATCTGCACATTCAAAGTCAAATGGCAACTGAGCATTTTTTGCTGAATTTGGCCTCTGTAAATAGAAAATAAGAATATCCCCACCCCTAAAATCTTTTGCCTTAGCCTCTGTTGTTTTTCTCTGTCTGAAGCAGTTTTAGGGTCCTGTCCTTGACTGGCTAGAGGAAGAAAGCAGCAGCAGGTCACTGAGGAAGGGAGTATTGAAGAAACAAAGGGGGAACAGAGGGGAGCAAAGGGTTAACTTTCCCTAGAGCAGAGTCCTGAAGCTGGGAGCTAAAACTGGGCTGAGTTCAGGGTAGGGGAGAGATGGAGAGAAAGGGCGAACATTGATGAGGCTGGTACTGCCAAATTTTTTTAAGAATTATTTTATTTAACTTTATTGATTTATTTAACCAGATACGGACAGAATAAGAGAGAAAGAAAGTGAGAAAGCAAGCCACCAGATCCAGGACTCGAACCACAGTCAGCTATGTGGGAGTCCAGCACTCTCAACACTAGGCCACCTGCTGGCCCCAAGTAGTGCCAGTTTTTTAAGGATGAGAGCTAACAGGAAGGGCTTCTTTTCAGGCTTTGCTTAGAGGGTCAAACTTAAATTTTAGTTGACTCAACCAGTCTTCCCGGGTGAGACACTTGCAAATTAAGCAGGCCTAAGAGGCCAGGCCCCAGGAGGTTTTAGAGTATGGACTGACTCCCTCTCTTCCTGCCACTGAAAAACTGAAGGGGAAAAGGGTTGTTTACTGGTGGCCAAGGCCATTTTCTCTCCATGGCCCCCTGTGCCTTTCCAAAGACAGCGAGCAGAGGAGGAAAGAGGGTCACTCAGATGTCTCTGGCCCAGCCCTTCCTTCTGCTATGACGGATTGCAATTTCAAACCCTTCTGTGTCTTCTAATTTTCTAAAAAGGTTTTCCCCTTAGGAAAACACTCCCTCATTAACTTCAGCCTGAAGGTGGGTGGTTTTTTTCCCTTTTACAGAATTTAGAGAGAAAAGTATGCTGTGACTATTTTTAACACATGTGAGAGAGAAGAGATTATTTTTTTTCTTTGCTTAAATACTCTGATATTCCCATCACTGGTAACTGACATTTCCCAAAACTAAAAGTGAAATTTCCCAGTAGGGTCTTCAGTCTGAATAAGATTTATTAGAAAATTAGCATGAAGGGATGGGGGAGGGAGAGAAGGACTATAAGAATTATTCACAGGATTCCAGTTTTTGTCTCAACAAAAGTTCCTTTTAATTAAATTCATAAGCAGCATTTTGCAGTAAGAGTGCATGCCTTGTTTTTTTCTTTTTATACCCACAGGCTGACTTTTAGTTAGCGGTTTCAAGGAATACAATTCAATAATTCCCTCCACCTTACAGAAGAGGTTAAACAAAAAAGATGGCAATTTAATCAATATAACCAACCAATTCAAAGTGACTAGATGAAAGTCTAGAAGAAAAACATTAAACATTCATAGAAAAGAATGCCTAATTAGTATTGATCACCAAATAATTCTAAGCACATGTGCTGTTTACATGGAAAGGAAGCAATATATTTTCTTAGAAAAATAAAAGCAACATTATATCTGGACTTCATTAGCATGAGGTAAAGGAAAAATTAAAAAGGCCTTATAAAATGAGACTCATGACACCACTGCATTAGAAAATAACTCCAGAACAGGACACATTATTTAGCGGAAGCCGTGAGTGTCCAGGGACAGAAGACAGGACTTCGGGTGAGGACTGTGTTAGTAGAGAAGTCTAAACAGAGACTAGAGTGACAGACTGAAACATCCTACTTTTCTGACTGCATAACAAAGAACAGCATGGGGCCAGCTGGTGGTGTAGTGGTTAAGGAGCTGGACTCCCACATGTCTGACTGTGGTTTGAGCCCCAGATTCGGCAGCTATAAGCAGGCCAGGCGCATGTGCATTCATCCCCAAAATCCCAAAAGGAGAATGGAGGAGGGATTACAGTGTGGCCATCCCCCCAACCCCAGCGGTGATTTCTTACTTTCTGTATCTGTCTCTCCAGTGAGCACATACACCCTGTAGCAAAAATCTCTCTCTCAAAAAAAAAAAAAAAAAAAAAAACCGGAACAGCTAGCTGAACCCCCACCCCCACCCTGGGAGCCAGAGGCAATGCGAGGTTACTGTGTGCGCTGTGCTGGATGATAAAAGTTACACACATTACCTGCAGTCCTTGTATTGATCTTCTGAGGTTACACACTGTACCAGGGGACTTCAAAAGTTCATTTAAAAAAAATGGGGTTAAATCTACCTTCTGAGTGGAATGTTAACAAAAGATATGTTAAACTATTGGAATAGACCTATAACTTTATTAACGGAGTTTCTGTTTTAGAATAATATTCCTTAAAATTAAAAAAAAATGATGTAACAAAAAATGGGGTTAAAGTACAAGTTATTTTGGTGTGAACGTTTCTGACACCGATGCATAGCTGTTTTTAACAATGTGCATTGTCCATGAAGTTTTTGAAGACTCCTGGTGTTAACCTCACTGATGTTACAGACGAGGAGACTGAGGATTGGAGGCACCTAATAACTGGCCCGGAGACAATCAGGTTGTACGTGGCGCAATGGAATTCCATCTTGGTTCTCTCTCTTCATCTCTCATGGTCATTATTAATGAGGGGCTGGAAAGGAGCCCCTCTCAGATACCCCAGGAAGAGGACACACAGACAAGTACGTGTTAGGCACTTAGACCTCTGCCATTTACTGCGTGGTACTTGAGTCAGCGGACCATTTGGAGCTGGGGTGTTGCAGGCTTTCTTTGTGATAATATTAGTTGTTTGCCCCCAAGTGGAAATCAGAGGCTCTCTCCTGGGTATCCAGACATGCTTATGCTTAGAAATATCCAAAATATTGACCATGGTGTTCATTTTTTAATCAAAAGTTTTAGCCTAATTCATCTGAGGGGATAATTGCTTAGGAGGTGAGTAGAAGGAGAATGAGAAAGAAAAATATATACTCAATGGGCTATTCGAAGCTGGAGATACAGATGGAGGACAATGTTAATATTATGACTATTAACATTTCACTGAAGAGCCTTCTTTTTTGTGGCGCTTACTAATTTAGAAATCTTTATGGCCTGTGGGAAAAGTCCAGAATAAAGAAACAGAATGGAAAGGGAAGGCCTCCCGGAGGGAGTGACTTTTGAGCTGCATGTCAATTTCTTGGGAAGTAACCTTGAGGCTCACGGTGGAGAAGGAGAGTCTCTGGGAGGACCCATAGACCCCGGAAGGGTGACAAATGTGATTTTGCTAGGATTCACCCTTTCCTCTCTTTTCCCAGAGTCCTATTTCCAGATCAAGGACATGTTTTATCGTTACTGATCTTGCCCACTTCCC
>NW_006206301.1:1597001-1603475 GCF_000334495.1 Tupaia belangeri chinensis | reverse complement strand
GACAAGAATGTTCCTGCCCTTTTTTTATGTGATACCTTAACAATGTTTACCCAGGGAGTTTATTGTTGGGATACGGGGACATAGGTTTACTTCATGGTGCCCAAGGGCAACTGCACCCTTGCCCCAGAAAAGACTTGGTCACAAATCCCAGAGTCCTCCAAAGCGAGGCAGAATGCCCTCCCGTTTCCGCCTTTGTTCTCTCTCTCTCTTCACGAAGTCGCCTCGCTTTTCTCTGAAGACTTTTCCCTCTGCAGACCAGCTTTGCTGTTTCTCTGAACGTGTGATCACTGATATTATGGGAAAGTTTGGTTGAGATCACTTCAGTCCCCGAATACTACTAGCCGGTTACTCCTGAATCTCGTTTCCAAATATGGGGCAAAAAAAGTTGACTGATTCAGCTCAGTCATGTGTTCACCCCTGAGCCAAGCGACTGTGGTGGAGAATGTGGATGTTAAATAGGGAGAAAGGTTCCTCGCAGAGAAAGGGGTTTGATGTGAACTAAGCAGGCAGCCTCCAAAAATACCCAGTGGCTTTTCCCATCATGTTCTTGTTTTTTGCTTTTTTTTTTTTTCAGTTTGTTTTGGGGCTGCCCCCCCCCATAGTCTAGTGGTTAGAGGAGTCACATTTCACACAGCTGACCACAATTCGAATCCTGGTCCTAGTGGCTTCAAAAACACCCTGTGTGTGTGTGTGTGTGTGTGTGTGTGTGTGTGTGTATGTGTGCATGCCTCAAGTTCTTACAGGACGGAGAAACAGCAGAGAAGGTATTGTGGCATGACCATGCCCCCTTGGGAAATGTTTTCTTCTCTCCCTTTCTCTGTCTCTGGTTAACACATGTGTCCTCTGGCAATGAAAATAAATAGTTTATTCATTTATTTTCCATAAATGCGAAAGGGACAGGGAGAGAAAGGTGGCACACCGAATAGGGTCTTCCTGTGACTCCACCCCCAGCCTCTGCTAGCTCTGGATCAGGGGCACACGCAGGCCTGGTCTGGTGTGCTCAGGGAGATCTCTGGATGTGAACCCAGAGTCTCACAAAGCACCGCGTCTTCCCACTCCATCTGGCCCTCTCATCGTATTGGGTTTATTTATTTATTTATTTATTTATTTATTTTTTTTTGAGAGAGATTTTTGGTATAGGGCGCAAGCACTTGCCAGAAAGACAAAGACAGACAGAAAGACAGTGAGAAATCACCACTCCCCGCCCCAATAGGGATGGCCATGCTGCAATCCCTTCTTTATTCTCCTCTCGGGATCTTGAGCATGCACGTATATGTGCCTGGCATGAGTTTAAGCCACTGAGTCTGGGACTTGAACCGCGGTCGGCTACATGGGAGTCCAGTAGCATGGGCATTAGGGCAACTGCTGGTCCCAGTTGTTTTTGTTTTTTTAAGAAATATTTTATTTAACTTTATTTATTTAATTTGACCAGAGAGGGACAGAGTGAGCAAGAAAGAGAGAGGGAAAGTGAGAAAGCAAGGTCCAGGACTCGAACCACAGTTAGCCATGTGGGAGTCCAGTGCCCCCAACCACCACACCACCTACTGGCCTCTTTTTCTTTTTTTTTTTTTTTAGAATTATTTTATTTATTTATTTTTCTCATCGTGTTTTAAGTCCTCATGCTTCGACTTCCAAATTCCCTAAAATATACTTATTTCCTTGTTCCATGCTACAGGCTACTCACACCATTACTTTAAAAAGAATAAGAATTGTGTTCTCAGCTGGCAGGTGCGTGGTGGTTAAGGTGCTGAACTCCCACATGGCTGACTGTGGTTCTAGTTCTGGACCTGGTGGCTTGCTTTCTCACTTTCCCTTTCTCTCTGTCTCTCTCTGATCCAATTGAAGAAGAATAATAAATTAAATAAAATAAATCATTCTTTAAAACATTTTTTTTTAAATGTGTCCTCTGCTCTCCTTTGCCCAAATGTCACAACCCTCTTATCATTCCATGGGCTAGAACAGTCTCCTCCATGAATCCCCCACCAGTCTTCTTGTTTCTGGATGAAGGGACAGGAAGGAAGGCTGAATTGCCCAATACAGTCATGTACACTATATCCTTAAACAACAAAACTAAACAAACAAACAAACAAACAAACAAAAAAACAGGGAAAAAAAAGTCCTTTTAAGATTCCATTGGACGTCTTTATTTCTTCCTAATTATCTTAGAGAGCTCCTAATCCACTCCAGAGAAACGAAGTGACGTGCCTGGGCCACACCTTTGTGGCTAAACTCCCTGTGCAGGGTTTGCAACCTGCTGCCTCCTGCCCAAGTGTGACACAGAAAATGGAAAGGACACTGCAAGAGCCTCACTCAGCCTCTAGCTCAGCTCAGAAGGGTCAACTGTGGATGGGATCATCTGGGCCAAGCATGTCATTGAATGGATGTTTGAATGGGCAGGAGTCTGAATGCCCAGGTCTCGGTGGGTGGTCTTCATCTAAGTCTTTCCGAGTCCTAGAGGGACCTCGCTCACCAGCAAGTCCAGAGTCATGTTTGGGCTGCTGCTCACCGACAGGGCATAGGGAGCCCCGACGTGCTAGATGATCTGCTCCTGCAGATCAGATCAGAATGAGATCTTTCCAAGAAATCACATCCACAATTATTTCAGTCAAGTAACGGAGGAAGAGCAGACACTGTGTGACTTTGAACCACTCACTACTCAGCGGCTCTGGGCTCCATTATCAAATAAATGGCTGGATAAGAACGGAGCGATTTTCATAAACACTTATAGCTCTAAAAGCCCGTGATTCCATAATGAAGAAATGGAAATAATAGAAGACATTAATCAGATAAAATGGAGATGAAGTCCTCAGACTAAATGCTGTTTTTTTAGTTTTTGGTGTTTTTTTGTTATTTTTGTTTTTGTTCTGTTTCGCTGCTATAGGGTATATGTAGTCTATTGGTATGGAATATGTGCACTCACCAGAGAGAAAGAGAGGGATTGTGAGCAACCATCCCCAGGGGGATGACTACACTGCAATCCTTTTTTCTCCATTCTCTTCTGCAAATTTTGGGTATGCACACATGCACCTGGCATGAATTTCAAGCTGCTGGTCTCAGGACTCCAACCACACGACTGGCTATGTGAAATCCTGCACCTTTCCTTCCATGCTACCTACCCGCAATTATAAAAATCCAGACGCTGGCCCAGCCACAGTGGGACAGGCAGTTGGGCACCACTGTGCAGTGCTGCAGCCTTATGGGAGGCCCAGGTTCAGTTCCCAAGTTGGCCTGAACACTTGGGCATGGCCACACAAGCCTGTGATCCTTACCAGCTGGGAGACTTTGGGGAGGACTGCAGTGCATGAGGACTTGTTGGGGTTACCAATCTCTTTATCTCAGGAGAGATAGTCAAACAATGAACTGTTCAAGAATTTTAAGAGGGACTAGCAGATAGTGTAATGGTTACATCACTGGACTCCCATGTAGTTGACCATGGTTCAAGTCCCAGGCCCAGTAGCTTAAGAATCACACTGGGCATATGTGTGTGCTTCCCCAAGATCACAAAAGGAGAATGGAGGAGAAGGGATTGTGCTGTGGCAATCCCACCGGAAGATGATTTCTTACTTTCTGTCTCTCTGTCTCTCTCTGTCTCTCCAGTGAGTGCATGCACCCTATATCAAAAATCTCTAAAAAAAAAAAAAAGAGAGAGAAAGAGAGAGAGAGGGTGATAGAGAATTTCGAGAAAATGAGGGCCAGCCAGTGGCATAGTAGTTAAGGTGACTGCATCAGTGTCACCACACTAACACACTGCTTCAGGGATGCTAGGTCCATGTGGGAACTTGCAGATCTGCCTTCCTGGTCAACATACATGCAGGGCAAGTGTCCATGATCCCGGCTGGCTGAGAAGTCTCGGGGTGGGATCCTGGCAGGAGTGTTGAGGATTCTTGTCTTTCTCTTCATCTCTCTCTATATCGCTCACTCTTTTTATTAACATTATTATTTTATTCACTTCTTCCATGAGCAAGAGAGACAGCATCCCCAGGGGGACACCACAATCTACGTACGGCCTTAGCCAGTTCCTAATCATGGATGCATACATGTGAGGCATACTCAGGGAGGTCTCCAGACATGAACCCATGTAGGATAGCCCCAGAGAACACTGCGTTTTACTGCTGCATCAACATCCAGCCCTCTCTCAACCTCTTAAAAAAAAAAAAGACTTAAAAATAATCTAAGAAAATGCTCTTGTAACTACTACATAAAGCATGAAACTATCTCAATAATAAATTATTTTTAAATGATGAAAATAAAACTCTGCATGTTAAAGTTTTAGAACACAGCCAAGTGATTTCCGTCTGCATCCTAAAAAGCTCTTGAATACGGGTTACTTCATAGCAACCATCCTGTTCTGGAACAGCTAAAACTCATTTTAGAAATGAAGACATTGGAATTCAAGAATTGGGTCTCAGGCAAAACAACATGCTCACGAGACCATAACCTAATGTTTCAAGAAATGGACAAAACTACAAATATTTTATTTTTTGAGAGATTTTTGCTATGGAGCATGTGTGCTTGCTGGAGAGACAGAGACAGACAAGCAGAAAATAAGAAATCACCCCCTCCCCTCGGGGTGGGGAGAATGGCCACACTGCAATCCCTTCTTCTCCACTCTTCTCTTGGGATCTTGGGTGCACACACACGCACGCACCCAGCGTGAGGTTAAGTCACCAGGCCTAGGACTCGAACTGTGATTAACTACATGGGAGTCCAGTGATGTTACCGTTACACCATCTGCTGCTCCTTGGAAATATTTTAAAATCAAGAGAATCTATTGTATCCAGTGATACTTTAATTTTGATTTAAGAAAAAAAAATAACCAATGATGAAATCACAGATTTAAGAGTTAAATAGTAAGATACTTATATAAATATGATGATATGGGATTTTTTTAATTAGGCAGTTTTAAGCCTACATATTTGACAATATGAATATGCTTACTTCCCCCCAAAATGTCAAAATTTGGAGCTTGCAGATGGTGTGGTGTTTAAGGTACTGGACTCCCACATAGACAACCATGGTTTGAGTCCTGGACCTGGCAGCTTGCTTTCTCACTTTCCCTTCTCTCTCTCTGTCTTTGGTCAAATTTAATAATAATAAATAGAATTAGTCAAATCTTTTTTTTAATGCCGAAATTGATATCAAATAGACTCATCTAATTTTAGGAATTTTGTAAGTATAAAAGTTGCAAATTTTTCATCATGTTTGCCAATTTGAAAAATAGTCTAAGAATGTGTGCTGTGAGTGATTGTGTGTGTCTGGTGTGTGTGTGTGTGTGTGTGTGTGTTGTGTTTCTCTGTGTGCAAGTGTGTCTGTGCCAATAGAGTTAAGTGTGACCACCACGTGGAGCAATGAAGAAAGATCTGTGTTTCGCTAAGTAAGAAAAAAATATCTAGTTTTTTTTTTTTTAAAGAAAATTCCTATTTACTTACTTTCTCATGAAGGACGCCTTCAGAAGGAGCCATGAAGTATGAAAAGGGTGTTATTTCTAGGCAGTGTTTCCAAAAGCGTAGTAGGGTAGATAATTTTATGTGGCATATGAATAAACATTTTTATTTGAATAATTATGCATTTATTTTTATCATTCCTCCCAGCTCTCTCCCTTCAACACTCACAGCCCTGGTACTGCCGTCTGCCTTGGGAATCACTGGTTTTATTCACAGCATCTGTTCGGTTCCTCCTGTCTGCCACCATCAGCCCAGGTCCTGCAGGTCAGACCTCGCCCCTGCTCTCCAGTCCACACTGCGTCATCTTTTCTTACTGTCTGCCCCTCTCCCCAGCTACAGAACCCCTACCTGTGCCCTCTGCAACTCACAATCGATTGTCAGCCAAAACTCAATCTAGAGAACCAAATCTAGCTGTCTTTCCAATAAAGCAAAACGGTTCCCTGTTCACCGAAAGTTATAGGTGACAGTAAATGGCTTGCTTTCTATTTCAATTATTTATTGCTGTGTAACATATCACACCAAACTTAGTAGCTTAAAATGACAACCACTTCGTTTGCTTTCTAGCTTCTGTAGATGGATGGCTCAACTGGCGGTTCTGTTGGTCTCATAGAAAGGCTGACTGATCAAGAGGCAGCTGGAGCCTCCCCAGGAGGCTGGTGAGCTGAGCCTCCTCTTTCGCCATGCAAGGCATGTGATCTCTCTGTGGTAGTTTGGGAGTCCTAGAAAAGATAGAAAATAGAAATCTTCAGGTCTTCTTTTCTTTCCTTTTCATCTTCTTTTTTATGAATTATTTATTTTATTTTATTTATTATTATCATTTTAATTTGACCAAAGGGGAGTGGGGAGAGAAAGCAAGCCACCAGGTCTGGGACTCGACAGCAAGGGACCGTGTGGGAGTCCAGTGCCTTAACCACCATGCCACCTACCAGCCACCCTCCAGGCCTTTTTTTTTTTTTTTGGAGAGGTTTTCGCCATAGGGGGGGCATGCACTTGCCAGACAGACAGAGAGAGACAGAAAACGAGAAAAAAC
>NW_006206301.1:1593303-1596970 GCF_000334495.1 Tupaia belangeri chinensis | reverse complement strand
AGATGGCCACGCCGCAATCCCTTCTCCTCCATTCTCCTCTCGGGATCTTGGGCACACATGCACACGCGCCCGGCGTGAGTTTTAAGCCACCAGGTCCAGGACTCAAACTGCGGTCGACTACATGGGAGTCCAGTGACATAGCCATTACGCTAACTGCTGGTCCCACCTCCAGGCCTTCTTAAGGCCTAGCCCCAGAGCTGACGCAGCATCACTTGTGCCACCTCCCATTAATTTGGCAACTCCAGGGCCAGCCCATATTCAAGGAGAGGAGAAATAAATTCACCTTTGACGGTAAGGATGGTAACAAAGAACTTGCAGTGGTCTACCACAATTTCTCAAACAAGAGAGTTCCTTTCAGTTTTCTATGCAGAACAAAACACTCTGGAAGTTCAAGATCTATTTACTATTTTTTAAAAAGAATTCTTTTATTTAACTTTATTTATTGATTGATTTATTGATTGATTTTAATTCAACCAGAGAGAGTGAGAGAGAGAAAGTAAGAAAGCAAGCTGCCAGATCTGGGACCCAAACCATGGTCAGCCACGTGGGAGTCCAGCGTCCCTAACCACCATGGCACCTGCTGGCCCCTAGATCTATTTATTATTTGGGGGGAATAAACTTAAGTTCCTTAGGTAAAAAAAAAAATAATAAAAAATAAAAAAAGTGTAATGGTTTCCCTAAGCAGTACAACATTGAGGTTAAGAGCTGGTTCAGAGAGACTGTAAGTGATTATAGAATTATGTGCATACGAGTACACATAAACATACTACTCCAGACTCCATGAGCCTCACTTTGCAGATGCTCTCACTCTCTGAACTTGCTTAGCAATTTAAACAAAATTCATTTTCTCATCAGCAGAGATATTTCTGTCTATGCTTTTTTTTGAGAGAGAGATTTTGCTATAGGGCATGTGCGCTCACCAGAAAGACAGAGACAAAGAGACAGAAAGCGAGAAATCACCCACCAGGGGAGATAATCTCTTCTCTTCCATTCTCGTCTTGGGATCTTGGGCATGCATGCACACGTGCCAGACATGAGTTTAAGCCACCTGGTCTGGGGAGTCGAACTGCAGTCGGCTACATGGGAGTCCAGTGACAGCCATCAGGCCAACTGCTGGTCTCTGTCCATGCTTTTAAAAGTTAAAATACAGATAATTCACAGAAAGTGTTGCTGTATCATCTGTTCATTTATCAACCCCAAAAGAATCGAAGTAAATAAAGAATATAGCATGGGAACTCTTCCTGCTTTAATCTCACCTCACACTGTAAAACTTCCCAATCCATTAGGATACTTTCAGGACAGGTGCCTCTATTTTCTATTCATTTTATAATCTTCCA
Source organism: Tupaia belangeri chinensis (assembly GCF_000334495.1). Taxonomy (NCBI): domain Eukaryota; kingdom Metazoa; phylum Chordata; class Mammalia; order Scandentia; family Tupaiidae; genus Tupaia; species Tupaia belangeri. Next base: position 1,595,633 of record NW_006206301.1, on the reverse strand, counting down.
CTTTTGATTTATAATGTATAAATTTATTGAAGGTACTTAAATCAATTATGGGCCAGAAGCCGGGGCATGAACAATTCAAAAATTATTCACTCACATTCAATTGGGTAAATTTCATTTCAATGACTGCATAAAAATGTTTTTTCAAATAAAATCTTTCAGCTGTGTGGGGAAAATTGTCAGTCTTAACTAATTCCCCAGCAGCTACTGCCTGCAATTCTACCTGTGTTAGAAACAGATGGGGAAAGGATTTGCCTTTCCTCCGGCAAATTTTGTGACTTGTCTGAAACTAGGGTCAATAAGTGTTTGGGTTCAAAGGGCTTTTCTGCTCATGAAGTCAACAGAAGGAACGGAGAGTCGAAGAGGGCAAGTAATTAGGAAAATATTGTCAAGTTACTGGAATTCACTTTACAAATCTGTCAGCCATGTTCTACCTTCTGTGGTCAATTCCTTGATGATATACGTGTGAATGCGCGTGCCACGGGTGGCCGTGAAGGAAAGGACCTGAAAAACAGCCTGAGCGCTGCTCAGTGATGTGGGAGTTTTATCTATACCAGCACAGGAGGAATTCCTTAAATCCGAGCTTTAGAGAGATAACCTAAGAGTAACTGATACACTAGTGATTGCCGGTTCACTGAGAACTCCCTGCATTTTACAATATGGATTTACACATGGCTACACACATACCCATTTCCAGTCCCTCTTTACTCTTACAGGTCTTAGCTAGGTGTGTGGCTCGATAATTCCCATCTTCGGCGCCTTCCCATGTTACCCAGATTTTCTGGTCCCTGTGGGGACCTGGATCCAGAGCACACCCTGGGAGGGGGCTTTCTTAGTTCAGATGCCCCTGGGGAGGATCGCCTCCCAGACTCCAGGGAGAGCCACGCAAAGATCGGGGTCCAGGACAGAGGCTTCCCGCTGGCACCGGCTCTGCCCGCTCAGGCTTGGCCCCAACCCCTTCGGAACCTGCCAGCGGCGCAGAGGGGCGGGGAATCTGGCTTCTTCCTAGAGCAGAGCGAGGCGCCTGGCTGAAAGGGCATTTCCTTCCTGGGAAGACACACGGAGGTCTTTCCTCACCGCGGATCCTGCCCTGGGCACGGGTCTCCTCGGCGTCGCCCCACGCCGCAATTGACAAGGTCAGCTAGGGCAGAGGCTGTCACCGCTTAACACGTGGCGGTCCTCGCATGACTCTCCTGCAACAGCGCTTCGTGGGTAACCAGAACCGTGGGAGAGAGAAACGAGCTCACGCACGCCGGCCTAGGCACACGAAGGGCTAAAGCAAACCCGCGAACGACCCCCAAGGGAAGCAGCCCGGGGTGGGGGCGGGGCAAGCCCTTTTAACGCTCAGCAAACACCCAGGGTAGTTTCAGGTAAGAAATGAAATAACATTCTAGACTGTGTTCCTAAATGAGCCGATCGCCAAAATCTATTAGGAAAAAAAAAGAAAAACCTGAGATTTAAAATAAGACGAAAACTTAACGTTACTTAAAAGTATAGGAAGAGATGGAAAAGGACTAGGAAACCTCAAAAGTAGGTGGAATGCACTGATCAGGGGAGGGATTGCTTTATATTCTGAGTCCCTTCTAAATATGGCTAAAGTTTTACAAGAAAAAAAATGCAAAGGACCTCAAGCGTTGGAGAGAAAAAAATGAAATGAAAGTGCAGGTTTATGTTGGTGTAAAACATGAGCTCTATGTATAGATTTTTCATAATACATATATTCATGAACTTTTTGAAGATCCACTCCCCCCACCTCTTTTCTCCTGTGAATTTTGTGTGGCATTATAGAATACCCAGAAGAAAAATACTTCATCTATGTGGAAACTTGTGTATGCAATCACGTCTTATATGTAATGCCCTCTGAAATATTTTTAAAAGCAACAGTATTCTGGGACCAGCAGTTAGCGTAATGGCTATGTCACTGGACTCCCACATAGTCGACCATGGTTCAAGTCCCAGACCCGGAGGCTTAAAACTCACTCCGGGCGTGTGTGCGTGCGTGCCCAAGATCCTGAGAGGAGAATGGAGGAGAAGGGATTATGGTGTGACCATCCCCCCTGGGGGGTGATTTCTTGCTTTCTGTCTCTCTGTCTGTCTCTGTCTGTCTGGCGAGCGCACAAGCCCTATAGCAAAAACCTCTCAAAAAAAAAGGAAAAAGCAACAGTGTTCTGCTACTAAAAAGAATGTTTAATCACTAGCAAAAGAAAGGTTAGGCCTGCTTAGGAAATGGCCATGCTGGGTAAGGGAAATCGAATGCACTGAGAAAGGTGTTGGTAGACTGCCTATGTGCATGGCTTACGTTGTCATTTTTTTTTTTTTGGTTTTTTTTTTTT
>NW_006206301.1:1587251-1593150 GCF_000334495.1 Tupaia belangeri chinensis | reverse complement strand
GGGACTCAAACTGCGGTCGACTACATGGGAGTCCAGTGACATAGCCATTACGCTAACTGCTGGTCCCACCTCCAGGCCTTCTTAAGGCCTAGCCCCAGAGCTGACGCAGCATCACTTGTGCCACCTCCCATTAATTTGGCAACTCCAGGGCCAGCCCATATTCAAGGAGAGGAGAAATAAATTCACCTTTGACGGTAAGGATGGTAACAAAGAACTTGCAGTGGTCTACCACAATTTCTCAAACAAGAGAGTTCCTTTCAGTTTTCTATGCAGAACAAAACACTCTGGAAGTTCAAGATCTATTTACTATTTTTTAAAAAGAATTCTTTTATTTAACTTTATTTATTGATTGATTTATTGATTGATTTTAATTCAACCAGAGAGAGTGAGAGAGAGAAAGTAAGAAAGCAAGCTGCCAGATCTGGGACCCAAACCATGGTCAGTCACGTGGGAGTCCAGCGTCCCTAACCACCATGGCACCTGCTGGCCCCTAGACCTATTTATTATTTGGGGGGAATAAACTTAAGTTCCTTAGGTAAAAAAAAAAATAATAAAAAATAAAAAAATAAAAAAAGTGTAATGGTTTCCCTAAGCAGTACAACATTGAGGTTAAGAGCTGGTTCAGAGAGACTGTAAGTGATTATAGAATTATGTGCATACGAGTACACATAAACATACTACTCCAGACTCCATGAGCCTCACTTTGCAGATGCTCTCACTCTCTGAACTTGCTTAGCAATTTAAACAAAATTCATTTTCTCATCAGCAGAGATATTTCTGTCTATGCTTTTTTTTGAGAGAGAGATTTTGCTATAGGGCATGTGCGCTCACCAGAAAGACAGAGACAAAGAGACAGAAAGCGAGAAATCACCCTGGTCGGGGGGTGGGGGGGGGCACGCTGCAATCTCTTCTCTTCCATTCTCGTCTTGGGATCTTGGGCATGCATGCACACGTGCCAGACATGAGTTTAAGCCACCTGGTCTGGGGAGTCGAACTGCAGTCGGCTACATGGGAGTCCAGTGACAGCCATCAGGCCAACTGCTGGTCTCTGTCCATGCTTTTAAAAGTTAAAATACAGATAATTCACAGAAAGTGTTGCTGTATCATCTGTTCATTTATCAACCCCAAAAGAATCGAAGTAAATAAAGAATATAGCATGGGAACTCTTCCTGCTTTAATCTCACCTCACACTGTAAAACTTCCCAATCCATTAGGATACTTTCAGGACAGGTGCCTCTATTTTCTATTCATTTTATAATCTTCCACTTTTGATTTATAATGTATAAATTTATTGAAGGTACTTAAATCAATTATGGGCCAGAAGCCGGGGCATGAACAATTCAAAAATTATTCACTCACATTCAATTGGGTAAATTTCATTTCAATGACTGCATAAAAATGTTTTTTCAAATAAAATCTTTCAGCTGTGTGGGGAAAATTGTCAGTCTTAACTAATTCCCCAGCAGCTACTGCCTGCAATTCTACCTGTGTTAGAAACAGATGGGGAAAGGATTTGCCTTTCCTCCGGCAAATTTTGTGACTTGTCTGAAACTAGGGTCAATAAGTGTTTGGGTTCAAAGGGCTTTTCTGCTCATGAAGTCAACAGAAGGAACGGAGAGTCGAAGAGGGCAAGTAATTAGGAAAATATTGTCAAGTTACTGGAATTCACTTTACAAATCTGTCAGCCATGTTCTACCTTCTGTGGTCAATTCCTTGATGATATACGTGTGAATGCGCGTGCCACGGGTGGCCGTGAAGGAAAGGACCTGAAAAACAGCCTGAGCGCTGCTCAGTGATGTGGGAGTTTTATCTATACCAGCACAGGAGGAATTCCTTAAATCCGAGCTTTAGAGAGATAACCTAAGAGTAACTGATACACTAGTGATTGCCGGTTCACTGAGAACTCCCTGCATTTTACAATATGGATTTACACATGGCTACACACATACCCATTTCCAGTCCCTCTTTACTCTTACAGGTCTTAGCTAGGTGTGTGGCTCGATAATTCCCATCTTCGGCGCCTTCCCATGTTACCCAGATTTTCTGGTCCCTGTGGGGACCTGGATCCAGAGCACACCCTGGGAGGGGGCTTTCTTAGTTCAGATGCCCCTGGGGAGGATCGCCTCCCAGACTCCAGGGAGAGCCACGCAAAGATCGGGGTCCAGGACAGAGGCTTCCCGCTGGCACCGGCTCTGCCCGCTCAGGCTTGGCCCCAACCCCTTCGGAACCTGCCAGCGGCGCAGAGGGGCGGGGAATCTGGCTTCTTCCTAGAGCAGAGCGAGGCGCCTGGCTGAAAGGGCATTTCCTTCCTGGGAAGACACACGGAGGTCTTTCCTCACCGCGGATCCTGCCCTGGGCACGGGTCTCCTCGGCGTCGCCCCACGCCGCAATTGACAAGGTCAGCTAGGGCAGAGGCTGTCACCGCTTAACACGTGGCGGTCCTCGCATGACTCTCCTGCAACAGCGCTTCGTGGGTAACCAGAACCGTGGGAGAGAGAAACGAGCTCACGCACGCCGGCCTAGGCACACGAAGGGCTAAAGCAAACCCGCGAACGACCCCCAAGGGAAGCAGCCCGGGGTGGGGGCGGGGCAAGCCCTTTTAACGCTCAGCAAACACCCAGGGTAGTTTCAGGTAAGAAATGAAATAACATTCTAGACTGTGTTCCTAAATGAGCCGATCGCCAAAATCTATTAGGAAAAAAAAAGAAAAACCTGAGATTTAAAATAAGACGAAAACTTAACGTTACTTAAAAGTATAGGAAGAGATGGAAAAGGACTAGGAAACCTCAAAAGTAGGTGGAATGCACTGATCAGGGGAGGGATTGCTTTATATTCTGAGTCCCTTCTAAATATGGCTAAAGTTTTACAAGAAAAAAAATGCAAAGGACCTCAAGCGTTGGAGAGAAAAAAATGAAATGAAAGTGCAGGTTTATGTTGGTGTAAAACATGAGCTCTATGTATAGATTTTTCATAATACATATATTCATGAACTTTTTGAAGATCCACTCCCCCCACCTCTTTTCTCCTGTGAATTTTGTGTGGCATTATAGAATACCCAGAAGAAAAATACTTCATCTATGTGGAAACTTGTGTATGCAATCACGTCTTATATGTAATGCCCTCTGAAATATTTTTAAAAGCAACAGTATTCTGGGACCAGCAGTTAGCGTAATGGCTATGTCACTGGACTCCCACATAGTCGACCATGGTTCAAGTCCCAGACCCGGAGGCTTAAAACTCACTCCGGGCGTGTGTGCGTGCGTGCCCAAGATCCTGAGAGGAGAATGGAGGAGAAGGGATTATGGTGTGACCATCCCCCCTGGGGGGTGATTTCTTGCTTTCTGTCTCTCTGTCTGTCTCTGTCTGTCTGGCGAGCGCACAAGCCCTATAGCAAAAACCTCTCAAAAAAAAGGAAAAAGCAACAGTGTTCTGCTACTAAAAAGAATGTTTAATCACTAGCAAAAGAAAGGTTAGGCCTGCTTAGGAAATGGCCATGCTGGGTAAGGGAAATCGAATGCACTGAGAAAGGTGTTGGTAGACTGCCTATGTGCATGGCTTACGTTGTCATTTTTTTTTTTTTGGTTTTTTTTTTTTGAGAGGTTTTTCACTATAGGGCACGTGCACTCGCCAGACATACAGAGAGAGACAGAGAGACAGAAAGCGAGAAATCACCCCCCAGAGGGGATGGCCACGCCGCAATCCCTTCTCCATTCTCCTCTTGGGATCTTGGGCAAGCACGCACATGCGCCCAGCTTGAGTTTTAAGCCACCAGGTCCGGGACGCGAACCACGGTTGACTACGTGGGAGTCCAGCGACATAGCCATTGTGCTAACTGCTGGTTCCCACGTTGTCATTTTCTGTGGCTTTCCAGAACCTCAGCCATTCACTGGGCTGGGTGCTCTTCCTGTTTTGGGTCACCAGCCGTCACCAGGCTTTGTGCACAGAAGACCGACGAAGCCCAGGAATTGTCCTCCAGATTTATGATGAGGCGTTCTCTCTGTTGAAGTATTTGTACATCTTTCTTTGTCATTGATTTTACCTACTTTTTCTTGTTTTGTAGATAAATACAAGGCGATGAGACCCACTAATGTTACTTTCCCCCCTTTTGTTTTTGTAGGTCTTTCGTTTGTCATAATAATATAATGCTCAAGTACATAGTATTGTCATTTTGACAAAGTCATCCTATTTGGTTAAATAAGAATATTAAGATAAGCTTTACCAGTTCTAAGAAAGGAAGAAATGTATTTCTAATCTTGTCTGCGTGTATGTGTATATAATTGAGTGTGTGTGTGATAGTGTATGGAAATAGCCTTATTTGACGGTAACACCTTCTTTCTGATGTTTATTTCAGTCTTACATCATCATCTAGCAAGACACATTGCCCCGAATACGTAAAAAACACATTTGCAAAATTCTCAAGACTTCTAAAGTTTCATCCATTATGCTTATAAGAAAACTCCCCTTTATTTCTTTATACGTTTCAAATAAAAGACCAACTCAATAACAAATATTTCCAACAGCTTTTTGCATGCATTTTGTGCAGAGCAAGATGTCTTCGTACTAAGCACGTCAGTAACTATGTTTTTGGTTTGGCAGTTTCTAATACAGCACTCAGTCTCTCCTTGTCTAAAATAAAGTTGTAAGTAAAGGAGGCCTAACAATTTAGAGAAGCATTGGCTAAAGTTTGTTCTCTAGAGGAAAGTCAGTGTTTTAAGAAAAGGGGAAAGGGATCAGATTGCTTGTTAAAAACATTTGGGGAAACATTTTATATCCTCCCAGTTGGAGATTCACAACATACATTAACATATTAAAGACTCTTAAATTTATGCTCAATTGATTTTCAACAAAGGTGCCAAGGCAATTCAATAGGGAAAGGATATTCTTTTCAACAAATGGTGCTAGGACAATTGGATATCCACAAGCAAAAAGATATATTTAAACCCTTACCTCACACATCATTCTCAAAATTTAAGTGAATCATAATCTAAGTATAAGAGCTAAAATTGCAAAATTCTTAGATGAAAACATAGGAATAACTCTTGGTAACCTTTGTAGATACAACTAAAAAGCACAGGTTCTTTAAAAATTTGATAAATTCAACTTTGGTCAAAATTAAAATTTTTTATGCTTTTAAAGACACCATTAAGAAAGTGAAAAGATGGGACCAGCAGTTGGTGTAATGGCTATGTCACTGGTCTCCCATGTAGTCGACCGTGGTTCGAGTCCCGGACCTGGTGGCTTAAACTCACGCCCGGTGCGTGTGCATGTGTGCCCAAGATCCCAAGAGGAGAATGGAGGAGAAGGGATTGCGGCATGGCCATTCCCCCCTGGGGGGGTTGATTCGCTCCCCTGGCAGACACATATTCCCTATGTAAAAAAAAAAAAAAAAAAAAAAAAAAAAAAAAAACTATTTAAAAACAAAAAAGAAAGAAAGTGAAAAGAAAAACTACAGAGAGGGACCAGCAGATGGTATAATGGTTATGTAGTTAGAGTTCCACATGGCCAACGATGGTTCAAGTCTCAGACCTGCAGCTTGAAACTCATGCTGGGTATGTGTTCCCAAAATCCCAAGAGGAGAATATAGGAGAAGGGACTGTGACATGGCCATCTGCTCAGGGCTGGGGGGTGGCTTCTTGCTTTCTATCATTCTGTCTCTCTCTGTCTCTCTGGTGAGTGCATATGCCCTGTAGCAAAAAAAAAAAAAAAAAAGTCTCTCTAAAAAGAGAATGAAAGAAAAACCAGAGGGAGAAAATATTTGAAATCATATCTGATTCAGATTTTTGTGTCCATAAGCCAAAGGGTGGTGTGGTAGTTAAGGCACTGGATCCCACATGACCAACTCCACCATTCAAGTTCTGGACCCAGTGGCTTGAAATACACACCGAGTGTTTGGGTGTTG
>NW_006206301.1:1571624-1587145 GCF_000334495.1 Tupaia belangeri chinensis | reverse complement strand
CTCTCTCTCTCTCTCTGGCAAGCACATATACCCGATAGCAAAAATCTAACAACAACAACAAAAATTTGTATCCAGAATTTATAAGAAACTTGTGCAACTCAGTAAGAAGAAAATTACTCAATTTAATAATGAGCAGACAGGGAGTTAGATGGCATAGGGGTAAAATGCAATACTGTGAGACCCTCATGGGACGGTTACCAGCTTGCTTCCCGAGGCTTCCCTGAGTACACACGGCATGTATGTCCGTGTTCTGGTCTGACAAAGACTGTGAGGGGATAATGTGTCACGACTCTGTCCGGGATTACTGTCTCTCTGTCTCTCTCTGTCTCTCTTATGGAATACATAAATAAATAAACTTCCAAATCAATGGGCAAAAAACTTGAATAGACATTTGAGCAAGGGAGATAGATGAATGGTCAATAAATACATGAACAGATGCTGGACACGACCAGTCATCAGGGAATGCAAATCAAAACCATCGTGAGATACTGCTACCGGCCCACTGGGATGGCACAAATCAAGACAGTCACTGATAAATGTTGGTGAGAAGTTGGAGAAATTGGAACTCTCTTAAGCTGCTGGTAGGATTGCAAATGGTGCAGCTACTTTGGAAAACAGTTTGGAAATGTCTTGAAAAGTTAAGCATAAATTTACCATACATCTCAGCATTACATTTCTAGCTATATATCCAAAAGAAATAAAAAGGTATGACCACACGAAGACTCGTATGTATGAAGACTTGTATGTGAATATTCATAGTAGGCTTATTCACAGTAGCCAAAAAGTAAAAACAGTTCATATGCTTATAAACCGATCCATGGAAAAACGACACATGATATGTCTGTATGCTATTTGACAATATAAAAGAATAAAGTACCGATACGTGCTACAAGGTGGATGAATTTCAAAACCTTACACTCAGTGAAAGAAGATAGACACACACAAGCAAATGTTGCATGAGTCTATTTATAAAAAAATTTTAGAAGAGGTAAACCTATACAGACACAATATATTAGTCTCTTGGGACTTTAGGTGGGAATAATGAGTGATGGTAAAGAGGACAAGGAATGGGACCAGCAGTTAGCGTAATGGCTATGTCGCTGGACTCCCACGTAGTCGACCGCAGTTCGTGTCCCGGACCAGGTGGCTTAAAACTCACGCTGGGCGCGTGTGCGTGCGTGCCCAAGATCCTGAGAAGAGATTGGAGGAGAAGGGATTGCGGTGTGGCCTGGGGGGTGATTTCTCGCTTTCTGCCTCTCTGTCTCTCTCTGTCTGGTGTGCGCACGTGCCCTGTAGTGAAAACCTCTCAAAAAAAAAAAAAAAGAGGACAAGGAATGTTTTTCAAAACTTGGATTTTGGTTCTGGTTGCATAATTTTGAAATTTCAATAGAAAATCATCTAATTATACCCTTAAAGCAAGTGAATTATACTTCAGTAAAACTGTTTTTCAAGGATGGGGTGTTCTCTGCTCAAGCCATTTGGCAAACATTTTATATCCTACCTCTTGGACATTTACAACATATATTGATATATTAAAGACCATACAAGTCTATAGTAAAGAAACATGTTTAATATTTTAATCCATCATAAACCAAATTTATGTGACCACAGGAACTTTTAAAAATTGCACCAATTAAACCCTCTTTGAAATGAGTGGTAAGGGAAAAATAATAAGGAATTGCTAAAAGCAGTTCCTCTCACACTCTATCTCTGTACTTCTCCAAGCCTTTGGGTCTAAGTAAATGCCATACACTGAGCTAAGCCCTGGGAACTTTAAGCGAAAATAAATGCAATTGATATCATTAATGAACCCATACAAACCAGGATGCTGGAGGGGCCTCCCCATCCACTCTACTGACTGTGTGTACTGGATTTCTACTGGGGTGTCAGGCTGAGAGGCAGAGATTAAAAAGTAATTGTAATAGAAGCTGCATGTAATTAATTACATAATTTGGAGTTGTTCAAGGTTAATTCCGCTAAAATTACATCATACAATTAGGGCATTAAGAAGGATTACTGTCAAAAGAAAATTAGGTGTGAATCAAGCTCCTGACTTATATATGAATCATATCCAAAGCGCAGGGTTCATATTTGAATCATCTATAATAGTCGAATGACAAACATGTACTCACTTGATTCACCACAGTCAGTAGTTAAATGACTGATGAGTTTGTATGCTGTTGAGTCCTTGTTGTGGGAACCACAGCTGGAAAACTTAGAAGCTCCTGTGTGTCGTATGCTGTTCTATGTAGGTGTAGGGTGATTGCTTCTGCAGAAGGTGTGAGGAAAGTTTGATTAGAATTGGGATCAGCAGGTGGCATAGTGGTTAAGGCTCTGGACTCCCTCATGGTCAACGATGGTTTAAGTCCTGGATCCATGGCTTGAGACTCATGCTGGGCATGTGTGCATGTGTGCCCAAAATCCTGAGAGGAGAATAGAAGAGAAGGGATTGTGGTGTGGCCATCCCCCTGGGGGATGATTTCTTGTGTTCTGTCTCTCTGTCTGTCCAGTGAGTACACCTACCCTGTAGCAAAAATCTCTCTGTAAAAAAAAAAATTGTTGACATAAGAAAGAAGATGAGGAATTTTGAAAATGTCTTAACAGTAAAATGTGTTCAGTAAGGAACTATCCCTATACTGTTTTATCAAGAATAATGATTGTGGAGATGAGAAAAAGGATACATGATGTGTTGCATCCAATTGATTGTTTAGTGAAGAAATTCTTGGGAACCAGCAGTTAGCGTAATGGCTATGTCACTAGACTCCCACGTAGTCGACCGCGGTTCGCGTCCCGGACCCAGGGCCTGAAACTCACGCCAGGCGCGTGTGCATGCGTGCCCAAGATCCTGAGAGGAGAATGGAGGAGAAGGGATTGTGGCATGACCATCCCCTCTGGGGGATGATTTCTCACTTTCTGTCTCTATGTCTCTCTCTGTCTGTCTGGTGAGCGCATGCGCCCTATAGGGAAAATCTCTCAAAAAAAAAAAAAAAGAAATTCTTTAATTTTTTTTCTTTGTTCATGATATAATGTGTGTGCATACATAAGAGAGAAGAGAAGAGTGAGTCCCCTCTACAGGGTCTGGTCATGACACAATTCTCTTCCTCCAGTCCTCCAGCCTATTCAATCTTTGGCACTTCTGCGCATGTCCAGTGGGTTTCAGGCCAACCAGCCTTAGGATTCAAACTATGGTCGCCATGTGGAATCCACTTCTCTTGAGTAGTGCATCACTGCTATGCCATGAGCTGGCTCAATGAAAAATTTCTTACAACCATATTAACAAAGAACTATTACAACCACATATCAGGACTATGAAATGAACTTCTTAAGAGAATGATGCTTTTAAAATTACTCTTGGGAAAAAATTTAACTCTGAGCAAAGCACATAATGTTATTTGCCCCCTGTCTTCATTCCAAATATATACAAATAGTGATGACATTGCTAATTCTAAAAGATACTAGCTAGAATTTCAGGAATATTGGTTTTCATATTTGGGAATGAATGCAAACTTTTGGTGGAGTTAGTTTGAGTGCATACAAAGTAGGACACGAAATGAACATTTTTAAACTATATGTTTTATGCTTTCAATTTTTATTATTTATTTATTTGCTTCAGAGACAGGGTTTCCCTATATGGCACAGGCTGACCTTGAACTCACAGTCCCCTTGCCTTAGCCTCCTGAATAGGTGGGGTTACAGGTATGTGTCATCATACCTGGCCATTTCTACAAATTTTGCATTAGCCTATTGTTAGTTATTTATAACTAAATGATCTTTTAAATGAAAACATGTATTGAACAACAACCAAAAAAAAAAAAAAAACAATATAATCAAAAATAAAACTTGTCTAAACAAGAGAGAAAAATTCCCCTTGTTAAAGCAATGAGAGAAAAGAACTTCATGATAATCTCTGAAATACAAATCTGCATTCCAAGTACACATGTCAGCTATAGCTTAATGACATGCTTATAGCAGAAGAGCAAGCCCAGAAGGCTGCAGATATGCAACCCCAGACCACTTTGGAAACCTGATAAGTTATCCAATCCCTTCCTGTCACCTTCCAATTCATGTTAATCTAATTTTTGTTCATAATGTAATTTTTATTTAAATCACCACTCATTCATAAAATTTGTGGTTCAATCATTTCTATTTTGTAAATTCCTTTTCAACTTATCTATTATTATTATTATATGTTTTAAAATTTTGCTATAGGGTACGGAGACAGAGGAAAAGTGAGAAAGCACTTCTCAGGGGGAATGGCTAACCTGCACCCTCTTCTCCTTCATTCTCCTCAGGATTTGAGGCATGTACACACATGCCTGGCATATTTCTCTAGCTGCGGGGTCTGAGACTCAAACCGTGGGCAGCCATGTGGGTCCAACTAGCCTAACCACCATTTTTAAATCACTGTTTAAAAACAATTTACTTATTTTATTTTCTTCCATGAATGAGAGAGACAGAGAGATAGCAGCCCCAACTAGGCCTCAAAGCCACAATCCAATCCCAGCCTTCTGCCAGCCCTGACTCGTGGGCAAGCACAATGCCCTGCATAGTGAGGGAGGTCTCTAGACTTGGACTGAGAAACTTTCCATGTGGGATTGCCTCGCAGAGCATCACATTTCACTCCTGCACCACCGTCTTGCCTCCTCTTCCACTTTTTCCTAGCTTTCCTTCACTAGTTTTAAGGTTTTCCTCTCAAAATCAGGCTTACTTCTGATAGTATCCCATTTTCATGTTCTTCATAACTCCTCATGTAAACTGAGCCTTGTTTTGCAAAAACACCTTGGCAATTCCTGATATACATTTGCTCTTTTAAAAATAAAATAGTAAAATAACAGTTACCCTTACTTACACCATAATGTCTTTTGTTAATTCTAGAGTGTGTGAAGAGTTGAGGACTTGAAGGAGTTAGATGGAGAATTTTGGCAAAACCTCTTCTGAGGAAAAATGGGAATGGGAGTAGAGTTTATTTACCAGGGGAGTGTGCCTACTGATAGAAATCACCTAGATGTACCTCTTTTATCTAGGTAGATATAAAAAGAAAAGACCCTTACCAAGTCTTTCTCCATATTTATGGGTCATTTCATATTAGACTAGAGTTCAGAATGAGCTCTGTTATCTCCTCCATGGCCCAAGCATTGTTAAACACTGAATAATTTCTTTAATAACATTAACATAATGTTATTAATGTTATATAACATTATTTTTCTTTTCTTTTTTTTTTTTTTTTTTTTTTTTTGAGAGGTTTTCGCTATAGGGCGCATGTGCTCACCAGACAGACAGAGAGAGACAGAGAGACAGAAAGCGAGAAATCAGCCCCCAGGGGGGATGGTCACACCGCAATCCCTTTTCCTCCATTCTCCTCTTGGGATCTTGGGCACGCACGCGCATGCGCCCGGCATGAGTTTTAAGCCACCGGGTCCAGGACGTGAACCGCGGTCGACTACGTGGGAGTCCAGCGACATAGCCATTACGCTAACTGCTGGTTCCCTATAACGTTATTTTTATAACATTAACATAATCACTTTTTACAGAACATAGAGAAAAATGAAGAAAACAATAATCCTTCACCCTATTACCCTCAGTCTGTGTTAGCATTTTAATGTTTCCTTCCTTTTCCTATCAACTCAGTGATCACCCCGTTGCTAAACGTTGTTCATAATCATAGTTTGGAAACTATGAAAATACAATATACTTGACCATTTTTAATTTTTTGACATTTTTGATATCACAAATAATACATATATATATATTTTGAGAGGTTTTTGCTATAGGGTGTGTGTGCTTGCCAGGGAGACAGAAAGAGACAGAGAGACAGAAAGTAAGATATTCCCCCCCAGGGGGATGGCCATGCCGCAATCCCTTCTCCTCCATTCTCCTCTCAGGATCTTGGGCATGCACGCACACGCACCCGGCATGAGTTTAAGCTGCCGGGTCCGGGACTCGTACCATGGTCAGCTACATGGGAATCCAGCGACATAGCCATTACACTAACTGCTGGTCCCACAAACAATATTTTGAGGAACACCTTTCTGCATATATTTTAGCAATATTTTTGGTTTAATACTTATCTTTAATGATTTTTTAATTGCCAGGGGGCATATTTCTGTATTGGAGAGAGACAGACAAAGGGAAGAGGGAGAGGGTGAAAGCACCCCACAATGGGGTATGGTCACACTACAGTCCCTTCCCCTCCCTCTCTCCATCCTGTTGGGATTTGGGGTACACACGCACATGCACCTGAAGTGTTCAAGTCACTGGGGCTGGGACTCAAACTGCACAGCTGGTCATGTAGGGTCCAGCTCTCTTAATCACAAGGCAGCAGGGCCAGGCCCCATCCCCACTCCTTTTTAGAGAGAGATTTTTGTACTTGCTGGAGTGACAGGGAGAGACAGAGAGACAGAAAGTGAGAAATCACCCCCTGGGATGCATGGTCACACCACAATCCCTTCCCCTCCATTATCCTCTTAGAATTTTGGGGCACGCATGCGTGCGAGTTTGAAGCTGCCAGGTCCAGGACTCAAACTGCAGTTGACTATGTAGGAGTCCAGCACATAATCATTATGCCATCTGCTGGTCCCATGCCAGCCCCTTAAATGATTTTTAAGTTTTTTTATTTACTTCTTCCATGAGAGAGAGAGAGAGAGATAGATCTCCCACCTCTCTGCCCCCAACTGGGTTTTCATGCCATGATCCATCTCAGCTTAAGCCAGGATCACAAGTACTCAAACACACACCTGACATGCACAGGGAGGCCTGGGGATGAGAACCTAGAACCTTCCAATGTGGGTCTGGTTGCACTGCTGCTGCACCAGCAGCTGGCCTCTCTTTGATGAATCCTAAGTGTTAGGGAGCAAGTGGGAATGCTAGCATTAGTTCACTTGGATGTAGAAAGGACTGTATTCTTGGTCGCCTAAGTAAAGACTGCTGTGGACTTGACAGTTGCCATTTTTAAAGTCAAAAATAGATAGTTTGACTACAAGGGAATAAAAGGAAAATGAAAATCTAATGGTCTTTTGTTTTTAATTTAAAAAGTTACTCGTCATCTTCAATAAAGAACCAGGACAATGTTATTCAAGGTTGTTTCCTACAGGGTTTTCCTAGATTGAAGTGGTTGATAAGCCTCAAGTTGGTTTCTTCAATCTCATTCTTCATTGCTTCCTCCCAAATAATGTATTTCATTGTTAATATAAAAGTGCACTGTTGTACTCTCTAAAGAACTTGGCAGTTCATAAATAAAGAATGGGGGGGAAAGTATGCAAATCTTTGCCAGCTCCAAGTCCCTTAAGGTTAATTTAACTGTCACAAGTAATTTCCCAGGAAAGAAAGCAGCCTGTGTCCATGAACCAGCCAGTTAACTCATCTATGCTCTCAGCATGCATTGCACTCCTGTGTAATTTTTTCATCACAGTATGATTTACTATGTCAAAAGCACTGATGAGGTCGGTAAGCACATTCTGTTCACACCGATTATTCAGTAACTTTGAGCAAATCTTGAGTTATCCTGCAGCAGGTAACTGGCCCTTCATCAAAAACTCACACATCACCAGCATTAGAAAATGATACTCCCCGTACACAATTTTTTTTCTTTTAGAATTATTTACTTAATTTTTATTTATTATCATTGTCCAATTTGACCAGAGAGAGACAGAGACAGAGAGAAGAGTGAGAAAGCAAGCTGCCAGGTCCGGAACTCGAACTGTGGTTGGTCATGAGGGAGTCTAGCACCTTAACCACTACCTGCTGGTATCACCCATGTGTAATTCTTTTTTATTTTTATTTTTTAAGATTTTTGCTATAGGGTGTGTGTGCTCTTGCTCACCGGAGAGACAGAAAGCCAGAAACCACCCCCTGGGGGATGTCCATGCTGTAATCTTTTCTCCTCTATTCTCCTCTTTGGATTTTGGGCACATAGGCACACGTGCCTCGCATGAGTTTCAAGCCTCTGGGTCTAGGACTTGAACTGCAGTTGGCCACATGGAAGTCCAGAGACGTAACCATTATGCCATCTGCTAGTCGCAACCATACGTGATTCTTAATGCAGCAATAAGATGGCAAAAACGTTGCTCACAATCATTCTCAAGTTGATTTTTAAAAATTTCTTCTCCCTCCCCAAAAATATCCATGCTTCACAATACATTTTTAGTATTTCTCTTTGAAATTTAATGGGCTCTAATGAATTTTGCAGGGCCTGTTTGTCCGTGTTTGAGATCATGGTCCAGCTGACCATGTTGCTTCTGACCGCACCAGGATTAAGGAACGGAAATAGAAGGGAGGATTATGGGACCCCTAATACTTCCCTTTATTTCCACTGACATGTGGACTTGCAGTAGCCTCTTCTGATTATTTATTGCTACATAACAAGCTACCTAAACTGAGTGGCATAAAACAAAAACCATTCTTTATTTTGCTCATGCATTTGCAATTTGGGCCAGGCTCAGTAGGGACAGCCTCCCTTCAGTCTCAGTTGGTGACTCAACAGCTAGGGCTGCAACCATCTGGAGCCACTCACATATCGAATCATTGATGCAGGCTGATAGCTGGGCCTTCAGCTGGGGCTACTGTCAGGAACACCTGCATGTGGCCTGTCTCCTTCCAAGAACAAGTGTCCTGAGGAGATAAGGCGGAAACCGTGGCACAGTAAGGAACTGCTTTCGGAAGTCACAGAGCATCCCTTCCAACTATATAGAGAGGGAGCCACAGCGGTCCTCAGAGGTTCTAGGGGAGGGACGTGGGCCTTGCTACTCCATGGCAGGAGTGCTACCTTCTCATTACCGAGAGTGGAATGCCAGCTGTGGTGGTGTGGGCCGTGGGGGTGCTGCTCTGCCATACTGCATCCACATGGGAGACCAGGGGTTTGCACCCTGCATCCTGGGGGGACACGGGCACCCGTGATTGCAGCTGGCTAGCAGATCAGAGGGGGGATTGAGGCATGATGAACCCTTTTGACAGTTCCTGTCTTTCCTGCTCTCTCTCTCATGAAAAAGAATATTTTTTTTTAAAGAAAAGGAGAATGAGCACGTGAAATAGTTTATTGTGGCAGCCATTTTTCAAAAATAAAAATTTCCACTATCTCTAATGAAATCAAACAGACCAAAATATTCATTTGAAAAAAGGACCTGCTTTTGAAAATATTTAGGCTCATCTAAATATTTAGACATGACCTCTGGTGCACCAGCAAATGACATAATGGTTACATTGCTGGACTCTCACGCGGTCTACTGCAGGTTGAGTTCCAGACCCAGTGACTTAAAAGTCATGCCAGGCGTGCGTGCGTGTGTGTGTATGTGTGTGTGCCCGAGATCCCGGGAGGAGACTGGAGAAGGGATTGCGACGTGGCCTTCCCCTTGGTGGTGGTGTTGGCGGGGGCGTGGTTTCTTGCTTTTTGTCTCTCCAGTGAGTGCCTGTGCCCTATAACAAAAAACCTTCTAAAAAATGAATTAAAAATAAAAATTTAAAAAACATAGAAAAGACCACTGGTGTCTACATACCATTATCCAAACAATAGCAGCATCTCTGGGATAGTCCTGGTATGTGTTGAGCACTGTCCTAGGAGCTGGGATCTAAATAAGAAAGCCATCGTCTTTGCCTTTGGGAAATGTACAGTCTTTTCTTGCTCTTTTCCTTTGTTTCTTCTTTCTCTTTCTTTTTCTCTCTCTCTTCTTTTCTTTCTTCTTTCTTTCATTGTTTTAATTTAGCCAGAGGGCACTTGAACTCATTGGAGAGAGACCAAGAGGGAAAATGAGCACCCTCACCCCCATGGTGGATGGTCACACCATAATCCTTTCTCCATTTCTCCCTTTTTTTTTTTATTTTGGTGCACACATACATGCACACTTCCCTGGAATGTTTCTTGAGCCAAGTCTGGGACTTGAACCACACAGTCAGCCATGTGGGATCTAGCTGCCTCAACCACTCTGCCACAAGCTGGTCCAAGAAGGGCATAATCTATTGGAAAAGACTCTTAAGTAAATCATTACAATTATATGTGAAAATTCAGTAACACAGATGGGTACTGACAGATACATGGAAAGCAAACTTCGTCTCATTCTATCAGAGTGAGCCACCCCTTCACAGAGGAGAACTCCGTACTTACAGTGGCGGGAGCAGGCTGTCTTTCTCATGTAAACGCCAACTTTGAGGACACTGGAGATAGGTGATCTTATACCTGGAATATTTTGGTTATATCTTGAGTCCTACTTCTCATATATCTCAATAAGTTGTACTTGGTTTAGTGACATTTTAATATCTCACAAAACAGAATGAGCTAACTAAAACTGATCAGGTAGATGAAAGTTACTGTGGTCAATGCAGTAACTCCAAACACCTGACAGATTTCCACAAGACACTTGAGTGTTGGTTTTCAAACCGTTATTCACCATTGTGTATCACATAAATGAATAGCCTGTTCTCAAATAGCATAAGCCCTCAAATAGTGTTTCCTACTTACTCCTAAAACAAATGTAAGACTTGTCTATCTGAGACCAAAGGAGATATTTTGGGATAAAATATAAACATGTGAGTCTTTTATAATCTATGTATTTTATTTTATGTAGATTTTGGGGTTTTATTGTTTTTGTTTTGTTTTGTTTTGCCATAGGGTACATGCACTCGCAGGAGAGAGACACAGAGAAAGGGAAAGTAAGACATCACCACCACCACCCCTGCCCCCCAGGGGATGACTACACTACAATCCCTTCTCCTCCATTCTCTTCCTAGGATTTGGGACACACATGCACATGCCTCCAGCGTGATGCTCAAACTGCTAGGTATAAGATTCGAACCATGGCCAACCAGGTGGAAGCTCAGCACCTTAACCATCATGCCACATGCTGGCCCCAATTTATGCGTTCTGAATGCATATGAGATTGTTTTATACATAGTGTTCTGTATCTACTTGCTAGAGAGCATGTGCTCTTGTGAGAGAGAGAGAGATGGGGGAAGCACTGCAAATGGGGACATAGTCACCCACCATTCAGTTCCCTCCATCAAGATGTACATGCACCTGGCATGTTTTTTAAGCCTTCAGACTGGGATTCAAACCTTCAGTCATATGAGAGCTGGCTGTGTATGCACAGGGCTTCACCACTTTGCTATGGGTTTGGCCCTGAATCTCTTTCACTTACAAATTGATGATGGACATCTTCCCGTGTCCACTTACATAGTTCCACTTCATTCTCACTATTATAAACAGTGTCATAGGGACCTTGTGTATCTCTTCAATAAATAATACAAAATAAAGAAATATACAGTAACATCAACAGTATCTATGGGTGATGGAGTGTTTTGACTTTTCTGTATTTCATAAAATTTCATATTTTAAAGTAGTATGAAAAATATATTTGGGTTTTTAAAAAGATACCAATGCATCAGATAGCTAGAAACAGGTTACTCATTATATAAATTGGTTCATATTTGGTTTTAATTCTGCTTCCCATTTTATTTCAAAATGTTTGTTTCTAAGGGGAGTTTTCTAGACAAAAGCCTTCTGATTGGTCTGCTCATCACTCTACTTTTACTCCAACTAGGCAAACAATATAGAAGCAAAGGAAATATTTTGGGTCAACAGTTGAGAACAGGCTGCAAATACCTTTATTTGGACAACGTTTAAAGAAACACCTCGAAAAAAAAAACCCACCTCATATGTGGATTTATCTACCAAAGAACTTAGATTATATTCTCATTTAAAAATGCACCTTTTGTTACAAGTCAGAACAGTGATTAGATGAAAAATGGGGAAGAGTGGTGGGGAGGGGTTTCTGAACAAACAAAAAAACAAACAAAACATTGTTTGTTTTTTCTTTTTCTCTCATTTTTTAATTTGTCAGAGAGTACATATGCTCACTGGGGGGAAAGGAGGGGAAGAGAAAGTGAGGAAGCACTCCCGTGGGACATGGTCACACCACAATCCCTTATCCTTCATTTCTCTCTCCTTTTGGATTTTGGTCACTTCTGCGCATGCGTCCAGTGTGTTTCTCAAGTCACAGGGTCCAGACTCCAACCGCATGATCAGCTGTGTGGGAGCCACTGCCTTAACCACCAGGCCAGTCCAACATTCTGTTTCATAAAAGGGCTGCAAGATGCATACAGGTGTGTTCACTTTCTACACATTCATCCTACTGTGCCCTTTCATTTCCTGCACCTTTCTGAACACCCTCCATTCCAGGTTTAGAAATAGGGGGGCCATAGCATGAAAGATGATGTAGTTTTGGCAAGCCCAGATAAATCAATGAAATAAAGCAAGAGAATTTGTAACTTAGGGAGCAATTTCAGGACAAAATTGCTGTCTATTATTTGAAAAACTAAGAAAAGGTAGCTAATGACGAAATTCCTACCATGTCAAATATTTTCTGCTCTTAATAAATCTGAGGGCCTGCTGATGACATGGTGGTTAGGGCAGCTGGATTTCACATGGCTAACTGAGTGGTCTGAGTCCTGGACTTGGTGGCTTGAGAAACATACCTGATTCATGTGCATGCATGTCCAAAATCCTGAGAGGAAAATGGAGGAGGATTTGCTGCATGGCCATCCCCCCTGGAAGGTGCTTTCTCACTTTATCTCCTTCTCTCTCTCTCTCTCTTTTGTCTTTCTCGCAAATGCACACACCCTACAGCAAAATAAACGAATAAAATAACACATTTAATAGTGTAGGCTTTGGCTATTACTATTCATTCGTTTTATCCATAAGCTGCATGCTAGTGTGTCTTTCCCAGGTGAATTGCTCCACTCTGTGCACCAGCGTCGTACTCTGGTCCGTAAATGATGCCCTGTCTTTGCCTCTCCATTGGTTCCTTTCCCTCAACCTGTAAAAAACATTCAAATCTCAACCCAGCTTTTTGTTTGCTTGTTTGGAGAGGTTTTTGCTATAGGGTGCAAGCGCTTGATGGAGAGACAGAAACAGAAAGCAAGAAATCACCCCCCAGGGGGATGGCCATGCCACAATCCCTTTGCCTCCATTCTCTCAGGATTTTGGGCACACACGCACATGTGTCCGGCATGAGTTTCAAGCCTCCGGGTCTGGGACTCAAACAGCAGTTGGTCATGTGGGAGTCCAGTGATATAACCATTAAGCCATTTGCTGGTCCCATCGGCCCAGTCTTAACAGTGCATGCTGCTCAGATGCTGTGCCCAAAGGCTGGGACCATGTGGGAGGCCCAAGTTTGGTTCTTGGTCCAACCTAAAGGCCAGGTGCAGTGACAGGTGCCCATAATCCTTGTAACCTCGGAGAGTGAGGCAGGAGAATCTCAACAGCAAGATCCTGTCTTTAAAATAATAAAAATAAAAATAGTAAATAAAATCTCTTTTTATCTTTATACCCTGGAAAATGTCTCCCCATAACCAGACTCCTCCCCAAATATTCACCCTCACGTCCTATCATTTCTCTCTATTTGAGTGTCCATTTCCTCTACTTCCAACCATTTCTGAACTCCCTACAACTCAATCATGGCTATGTTGGCTGACTGCATCATTTAACTGTACTCTAATCATTTAAGTGCCACTTACCCCTGCACTATCAGACCAATAGCTGGGACAGAACCAAGTTTATTCATCATCACGTCATCAGAGCAAATGAAATGCCTTCATTCCTGAAAACTGCGTTCGTTGTTACCACCGGGAAAGTCTTGAGTGAATGGGTCCCCCAGCACCATGATGTAAGTGCATTCTCTGCCTCCCTCTTCACTCCACCCCAGTCCCTTCCATGATGTGTAGATCTCTTCTGACTTAAGTCCCCTTAGAAGGTTCCTTACTATAACCCCAATAGGGAATGAAGTTTGGTAACTTAAAAAAAAATTATTTAGTTAGTTTTATTATCATTATTTTTAAAAATGGATAGGGCACATGCACTCACCAGAGAAAGACAGAGAGAAAGAAAGGGAAAGTGAGAAAGCAAGCAGTAAGATCTGGGACTCAAACTGTGGTTGACCATGTGAGAGTCTAGCGCCTTAACACCATGCCACCTGCTGGCTCCTAGAAGTTTGGTGATTTTTTTTTAAAAGAGTTTTATTTTTGTTTGCTCGTTTTTGGTTATAGGGCACTCGTGCTCACTGAAAAGACAGAGAGAGAGACAGAGAGACAGAAAGTGAGAAATCACCCCTCACGGGGAGATGGCCATGCTGCAATCCCTTCTCCTCCTTTCTCCTCTCAAGATTTTGGGCACACATGCACATGCGCCCGGTGTGAGTTTCAAACCCCCGGGGTCTGGGACTCAAACTATGGTTGACTACATGGGAGTCCAGCTACATAACCATTATGCCATCTGCTGGTCCCAAAGTTTGATAATTTTTAAAAAGGTGGTTAGCCCTATAAACTCTGACCAGTAGAGTTCACATCCATCCTGTACACCACTGTATTCTCAATAACTGGCCGAATGCCCCGTCAACAGCAGGGGCGTCCTAGCTGGTTAAGTAAGGCATTTCTAGCTTTCATCCTTTACTGTACCCTAGACTACAACAATGTTTTTCAAAGTACTCATTAACACTGATTAGTAATTCATAAAATCACCTTGTCACAACTGACATTTAAAATCAAACAGCATAGGATAGAACAAAACAAATAGAAAAACAGAATAGGATTAATTAGGTGGAAAATGACACAAAATCATGAACTGTAAGTGGTGAGGGAAAGCAAAGGAAAACTTTTTTGGGGCTCAATAAAACTTTTTCTTAGTTGCATGTTTACGGAAAGTTTGTTCTAGATTCCATTTGAAGTTAATTTCTTATGTGTCAGGGTCAAAACATTGCAACTCCTTTACAGTATAGAGTTAATGATGCTTCAAAGGACAGACAGTCATGAGAGAAATTAGGTTATCATAGAGATCAGTCAAGTTTGAGCTGCTTATTTTTTATTATTTTTTGTTATCTTTTGGTATTTTTGGCAGCACAAAGTCTTCTAAACAAGTTAATCTTCAACTCAAAGGCACAGTTCACTTTGAAATGGCCAAAAATACTTCTTGAAATAGGAGATGATAAATCAACCATTTACATAGAACTTATGAAAGTACCGATGCTGCAAAAACCCATGATATAGGGCTTAGTATAGAAATAACATGAAACTTTTTTCTTGGTGAAAAATAAAGTTTCAATGTATTTTATAAACATAGACATGAAATCTGTTATACTTTAGGAATACTTTTACTTGTTTCTCAATTCTCTCAACAGGCTCTCAGGGCAGGGTCTGCCTTACATTCTTTTCATTCATTAGCAGTCGTTTTAATGAAATGTCACTTACTTTCCTATTTTTAAAACTGGAATAGGTTGGTCCAACCTAAAGGCCAGGTGCAGTGACGGGTGCCCATAATCCTTGCAGCCTAAGAGAGTGAGGCAGGAGAATCTCAACAGCAAGATCCTGTCTTTCAAATAATAAAAATAATAATAGTAAATAAAATCTCTTTATCTTTATACCCTGGAAAATGTCTCCCCATAACCAGACTCCTTCCCAAATGTTCACCCTCATACTATATACTATATTATATATACTATATTAGGTTGTTGGAATATACCATATTATATATGTAGTGTGTATAT